>NC_091824.1:62729103-62799103 GCF_038994185.2 Dermacentor albipictus | reverse complement strand
ATATCACAAAGTATCATTAGCGCGAAAATTCGCAAAGATAACGTACCTTTCAGGGTGATAATTTCAGAGAAGAGCGCGTAGCAGTAATCATGTTGCCTTGTACGTACTTCAAGAACTTAACCTGCTTGACATCAATGATCTTTTCCTTACAAAAAGTTCTGGGTGCAGGTTTTAAAATTTGTGAGAGCTCGTGTGAACGAAGGTGTAAAGGCTTCTCACGCAGTTGTTAAATATGTATATTATTCTCTTCCACATTCAGAATTACAAAGGTATGTTTACAGTTGTATTGATCAGTGTGGTGCTGTTCAGTATACAAGATGCCCCATGTAACTTGAGCGTAGCATTAAAAATATGCAAATGCCACATAGCTGAACACAACCAAGGCAATGTTGTTTGCCGTCGCTTGGAGATACTCAGATTATTTTTTCCATTACACCTAATTAGATAATTACTCACACTTAATTAATCAAGTTATCAAATATTATAGTTAGATGAAAAGTGTGAACCAGAAAATTGTAGGGCAACATGAGGACCTCCCGAAACAGCTTTCTATTGCTCGATAAGTGCTACATAAGTGTTTTTCCGAGCATGAAAGAAGCCCGCGAATAAGCAACTGGCCTCGAGCGGCCAGTTGTTTATTATGATTATTACGGAAAGAAGCAAGTAGGAATTGACCCGCTTGGTTAACATTTATAGGAGGTAGACACATAGCAACTTTTGGCGACGCATGCGTTCGATACAATTCTCGATATAGTCATTATATAAAGTGTTGGAATATCTACACCAGATTTGATTCAGATTAACATCTAGAAATCAGAGCGCCCTCAAAAGTACAGGTGTACACGAGTCTTATGCAGTTTTGTGTGCTATATGTGTGACACTGGCAACAAATATATTGTTTGAAGTTGGCGTTGTGCATTGTCCCACGTGCCCTCTCTTCCTGTGACAGTGTACCTGTGCAAGAAAAAAATTAGGAGATATAAGGTATACGTGTATGTATAGGACATTGAGAACGTTTAAAGATTTTTCGCCCTTAAATCAAGACATCGAAGGACTGCAACCACGTTCCTCGAGACATTGCAGCTATCGCAGACCGCCATCAGGTTTGTTAAGCCTTATCTAACATTGTATATTAAGATTAAAGAAATGAGATTTTCGCATAACCCCGATATTTTGCTTTCACTAGAACTGTGTGGCCTAGAGTTCTTGTTTGTGTTGATGATTATGCTTACATATATGTGGCAGTTATATTGTTTTTCCTGTGTACCATGCACTGACCTGTTCAATGCTTGCTGCAATGCATGAGGGAATAAAATAAATAAATAAATAAATAAATGAATAAATAAATAAATAAATAACCACATATACACCTCAACTGATGAGAACATTTAGAAATCTTCAAAGTATTCGCGACACGTTAAAGAAGCAACAAACCTGTAGTTACGAGCAAACTGCTCCAAAATTCAAAATATGCAATTATACTAAAATGATGTCTCGATAACTGTTCGGGGGAGATGGTAAGGAGAAGGGAAATTTTGCTATGTATGGTTCACTAAGAGTCAAAGAGTAAAAGAGTTTATTCAGACAACGTATGGTACAGTTGCCTAGGGCGGTGACGAAAAGGCAAGTGGATGCCTGACAAGGGGTCTGCGCCCTTCTTGCTCCCATTCGAGAGCACAAGACATTCAGCGCATAAAATAAACACTAAACGAGATGGAAATACAGAGCGGTTGGTTAACATTGAAACAGGAGTTATTTCATATTGAACATCTATGTACAATTGGGAAAATGCTGTAAGAAACGACAGAAAAACAAACAAAAGGAGTGGTCATGCCTGCAATGACAACAGATACATAGTGATTTTATTTTTGAAAGCTTTGAATGATTTACTTCCCTGGATAATGTTTACAGCAGGATGGTGATCGTTTAAAAACTGGAAATTCTGTAGCTAAGTTTCTGGGTGCCGTAGTTCGTACGTATTTTTTCCTTATTGTAACATAAGTGCCGGGTGTTGTAGGTGTGGGTTTTTGTTAGATACGGATGAAAAAAATCCGTAGGATCTGAATGCATTTGTAGGTAACTAGATAACGCTATCTTTTTGTTTATAACATTCCACAGTGTAAGCAGTTGATGTTTCCTAAGCAATAAGGCAGTGTGGCTAAGGTATGGTGCATTATCTATTAGGCACAAAAAATTATTTTGTAATAAATATATGTTTTCTATGCTTGTTTTAGGTGCTGTGCCCAAGACAAGAAGGCAATAGTAGAAACGAGAATGTTCCAGTGTGTAGTATAGTTGTTTCTTTAGCCAGATAGGCAAAAGGTTCTTTATTTTATACATGATACCAATGGACCTAGATATACCAGTGCGAACTTTTTCAATATTAGGTGACCAGTCAAGATGCTCGTGAAATATGACACCAAGAAATTTATGTGTTGCTCCACGTTCGATAGACTCATCGCGAAATTGGATAAGTATTTCTTATTTTATACACTTGGTTACGAGCGCGGAATATAATGTAATTAGTTTTTTTAGTGTTTAACTCTAGTTCATTACCGTGGAGCCACGTGGACAAATTCTCTAGCCATTCATTGGTTTCTACTTGAAGGACTTCTAGATCTTGTCCGCAGATGAATACATTGGTATCATAAGCGTACATTATTATTTCTGATGTAGAGGGCACGTTAACTATACCGTGTATATAAAGCAGAAATAACAGCGGCCCAAGGATGGATCCATGTGGAACTCCATAATGTATCTGACCTAAGCTGGACTTTGCATTCGTAATATTCGTGTACTGGTGATGATTTAAGAGGTAATTCTTTATGAATGTGAGAGCCGTTCCTCTAATGCCATATTGATATAACTTGTACAGTAAAATGGGATGCTTAATGAAGTCGAATGCCTTTTTAACGTCTACAAAAACAGATTACGGAAACAGTGACACCTGGGGCGCGATAACGTAACTCTATTCCAAACAAAAAGTGTTCCAAAATCCGGACGTCAAAATGACGCGACAGTTTCTGCGTGTGGGGGCGGGAACCAGCGACGTTTTTCAATCTGTCCAATCAGCAGCCTCCATCGTTGCCGGAAGTATGTTTTGCTTGTTTTTTATTTGCAAAGGGACCGTATAGCAAGTGACATAAAGACATAAACGTCTGATAAAAGAACAATTGTATGTCGCTGAGAGTAAAAGTGTTTTGTAATCTTTTAACGCAAGAGAAGTTGAAGCGCACTTGAAAGTAAGCACAAATATTTTAATTTTTTGAGTCATAGCCACACACGTGCCAATTCCGCATCCAATCCATTTCGCTACGCACACTTAAGATGGCGGCTACGTGAAAACAGCTGATCGGTCCTGTGGCCCGCACTTGGTGTATATTTGTCCGTAACGTGATTAGTTGAAATCTTGCCGTACGTGGTACTTTCGCCCGAGAAGAATTCTGGAAGCTGTGAACATCATGAAGACTGCGAAAGCGTAGTGCTCGGTGAGTAAACGCATCATTCTTTCTTGTGCTTAGTGACTGAGCAGTACCATCTGAGCTGGGTGATCGCATGGTGTTCACTTTTGCTTTTATTCGCATAGGATACGGAAGAATCGATGAAGGTTGGAAGGCATCTCAACAGATAGCTGGTAAGTAAACGTTTTCTATAAACGATCGCAACTGTCTCCGAATGTAGTCATGATTTAAATCGAGGGTGGTCTGTAAGAGAGGCTCATTTTTGTTTCTTTGCCACACACTGCTGCGCAGTGATCCATTCCCCCGTGCGGGCGGTACAGATGCTTCTGCTGGATATTCGCACGAGAAAAGTTTTTTTTGTTGTTGTTATTCACTTGTGTTAAATTTAACGTGGCATTTATGGCGTGATAAAATAACGACACATTAAATGAATGTAACCGTTATGTTTTAACGACGAATTGATATCTGAAACGGTACGATTTGTTGGTATTAATTCGCTGCGGTCCGGCGAAAATTGAGCGCGAAAAAGAAATGGCGGAGAGCAGCAACAGCGCGCGCGTTTCGGCCGCGCAGGCCGCTATGCTAGTGGAGTTTATGGAGCAGCATCCGTACTTGGCGAGAGGCTCCACCAGCCTCTCGCCAAGTATGAGTGCTGCCCAAAAAAGGGGACTATGGGCAGAAATTGCCGCTGCCTTGAACGCCGTCGGGCCGGCAGTTAAGATAGCCCGGCGCTGGCGCCTGTATTGGGCGCGCATGGCGTACGAATGTAAGAAACTCGCGGCGCAGGTTGGCGCCGAAAAGAGGTGAGCCCGCGACTAGCAACGTCTTCGGAACGTATAAGCTGACGGTGTTCATGCACTTGCAGGAAGACGGGAGGTGGAAAGTTGGGCGGCCTAGAGGGTCGAGTGATCGCCGTGCTCGCCCATACCGGCCCAGCCTCCGCCCCTGCGGATTTTTTTCACGGCAATGCTGAGGTGAGTAGCAATGTTCGTTGCTATGTGTACCGATGTCGGGCAGTTACACCGTGGTGAATATTTTTCCCTTGTGTGCTTGTGTGTGTATTCTTACAATTCAACACACATGCCAGCACATGATATCCGTACTTTGCAAGAACGGAAATGCTGCCCCACTGCTGTTAGAAACACCTTGTGGTGGATTTCATGACTCGTTAATCCGAAAAGCATTAGCGACGAGTTGTCAAAGCTCCAAGGCACTAGTATGTCGTATGATGGATTAGGAATTGCGTGATAAGTGAAATAGACATTCCAACCAGTTGATGGTTAATCACATTATGTCCTGTACTTTATTGTTCTAGGAGGACGCAGCCTGTAGCAGTGAGGAGTCCGCTGAAGTGCCCCCTGCCCCACCAGCAGCTGCGCGCGTCTCGGTGGGCACGGAGCCGGGGACCAGTGGCACTGCACGTAAGGCACTTCAGCAGCTAATGCAATACGAACACATCACTCCAAGCATTATCTATTAAGACCCTAGAAACAGAAATTGTGTATTTATATTATTTACACGGCAAAGAAGAAGTGCTTGCCTAAGGGTCGCTGCAAAATTGAACAATAATGTGACTGTTAACACCATTTGTAATGCAGCGTACAAGCTGAAAGTACTATCAGTGTAGTCTTTTATGATGGTGTAGTGCCTTTTTGTTTATGCAAATTGACTGTTCATTTTGTGAACGGTGTGTTGCCGGAATTATTTTTCTGGGCTTCCACATGATAATGAACCAGTAAAATGTCTATGCAGGATGGAGCGAAATTAGTTTTCTTAACCACTGTTTACTGATTTTATTTTTACGGACCATCAGCTCGGCAGCAGCCCCGCAGGCCACCCCGACTTCAGGTCCTCACGGACGCCGCATCGAGCACGGCCGCGGACTATGCCCGGCAGAGCCAGTTAGCTGAGGCGGCAAACGCGGAGGCCGCAAGCTTCCACCAGCAGTTGCTGCAGCAACATCGGCAGGTGCGTACAACTTGGCCGGGTCATTTGTTGAAGAGGTGATTAGGGCACATGGTAATAATGTACATTACAACCATGTTACACATGCGAGGCATGTGTAGTCATTTGGCTCATTGGCTCATGCACGTTTATACATCTCCTTTGAGGTGTTCTTTAACACATAGCAACTTACAAAACATTTCCATGGTTGCATGTATCGCGACAGCATGATCATAATTTCTTTAACAATTCAACTAGTCACCAATACTGCCTTCTGACAGGCAGAGGCAGCTTGGTGTGATTTGTTACGTTTCACACGTTTTTAACATAACAGACCATGTACGTTTGCACGGCCATTTGTCATGTCATATGTGAATGATCTCGCTGCCCTCAAGAGTAACCTTGCTGAAACTGCAAGACTTGCAAACAGTGCAAGTCGAGAATTTACAGTGCATAACCTGTAGCTAACTAAGTGAATTTGTTTCGCAGCTGGTGGAAGAGCAGCGAGCGACACGGCAAGTCCTCGAGCAGCTGGTGGCCGAGATGCGTGGTTCGCGAGAGGCGAACACTCTCATTGCGACCACGCTGCGCCAGCTGCTGGCTGCCCTGGCCGACCTGCGCGCGCCGCCTCAGCATTAAGGGGCAGCTTTTTTTTTTTTTTGCCATATCATCCTTTAGTGCTTTGTTAGGTACAAGTGTCACCAATCTATGCATGTTTTTTTTTTATGCAGCACTAAAGGATGATATGGCTGTTTTCCGTAATTTCTGTCCCTAATCAAAATTTTTTTTTTCAAGGTAATTTCTGTCATGTTTATTTTAATATCTAGTGCAAGTTTCGCGTTACTGTTCATTACCGTGTTCTTTTAGTGTGTCGTTTAGTCATTTTGTTTAATTATCTATGTTTATTTGATTATCTATGTTCTATCTATCTATCTATGTGTAATTATCTGTCATGTTTATTTTAATATCTAGTGCAAGTTTCGCATTTCTGTTCATTACCGTGTTTTTTTTAGTGTGTCATTTAGTCATTTTGTGTAATTATCTATGTCCAAGTGCGACGGCATAAGGTATATTTACAATTTCTGTCATATTTTTGCGTTTCTGTTTTTTACCGTATTTTTTTCTCCAAGTTCATTTCATGTGTATTATTCTTTGTCCAAGTGAGACGGTATAACTTATATGTACATTTTTTGCCGTATTTTCGTTAGGTGTTCTTCACTTTTGTTTTGCTGTTACTGATATGTTTCAATGTGCGCCGCTCTTCCACGGAAGATACACTGTGCAATCACTTTTACGCCAACTATGACATTGTCTCGCACACATACAGGTGCGCTTAATAACTACAATACTGTGATAACTGGAAATCAATTTTCATGCCATATGTATGTCATGTTTGCAATGTATAATCATTCGTGCCTACGCAAAGTAGCCGAATTGGTATTTTTGTTAACACCAAGTGTACACACCCGAGCAGCAGGAAACGAAAGAGCGCTTTATTGCGAGAAGCATGTGTGTTTATACACAGGCAGGCCAGGCTTGCACATGCGTATCAAGATATTCTTGATGATGAAGCCACTGGTCACACCAAGCACCTGTTACCTGTGGTGGTCGCTGTGATATTTCAGGTGTCCTTACCTATGATAGCAATACAATCTAGTCCCCATTGTAGTTGAGCACAGTTTGTGACGTATGTAGCAGAGCCATCGATGTGGCCGCTATTTTGACATTCGCTGCCAGGCTGGTCTTGCAGCCGTTATATGAAATACCGTTTTAGTGCCAAGCATTTTCTCACTTGTCGTTCCTTAGAAGCATGTCATGGCTGCTTTATATTGTGATCTTATTACGGCACTAGTCATTGAAAAGAAACTGTTTTGTGCTGCAAACATGCCAACTACATAATAGAGAAGAGATCTTTCTTGCTGTGAAGTTGCTGGATGAAGAAAAATGGTTGTCTGCGAGTTCAAAAAAATGTCATTATGCTCGTGTCATATTTATGCGATTTAACATCTGCCAACGGCCCAGTGGTAGTGCACTGGGTCCCATGTAGTGAACATCACACGGCTATTTTGGCGCCATGAAGCCATGCTCTGTGTACTTGTCTGTCATTTGCTTTGATGAAAGACGGCATTGAAGATCGATCACATGGTTTTATTTACAATGCAGATATAAATAAACGATTTTAAACAATGCAAGTTGCACTTGAAATGAATATTTACAATTTGTGTTCCTTCAATTTCAGAACTATTTACATATGTACACTCTCCCAAGGGAGAATAACGCGCTTGACATGCCAGGCGATCATTTTCGGCATAACTTGGCCTTATGTCAAGGAACTGTGCGGTGGCTGTGTGGCAAAACAGCGCAGGGCCTACAAGGTGCGTGAGCACAGTACACATGGTGGAGCGAGAAGTGTTGTGCTTGGCAGCAGCCCAAATAGGAAGCGAGGAGGCGAAGACCAACATCCTCCCATGCGCAGTGCAGATGGCGGTGACAGTGTCGGTGATGACAGAAGCAACAGCAGCAGCAGCAAATCATTTGGCGAACCCCAGCTGCCCAGAGAAGTAGCTACAACATTCTGCTGATGAACACAAAGTGTTCTATCCACAGGTACTAAATGAAAGGCTCTCATGTAGTGTCACAGTGGAATGATGCAATCATCTCCGGTAGTGACAGCTCACTGGCAGAGGACACGTGAAAACGCTGGTTATGATTGAGCACATTCTATAAAAAAAGCAGCACGCTATCCACTAATTGCACATATTTCTTCACATTGGTTCCTGCTCTCTATTAGATGTGTAGACAGCGGTAATAAACATCTGCCTGCAGTGTCAGGCACATGTTTATTGCTGCTGTCGGTGCTGCTGTCGTCGCAGCCGCCTTCGCACCCTTTGCAGGTATCGCTGGTGCTGCTGCCGTGTCGTGCCAAATGAGCTAATAACATTATCCCGGGCAGCACAGCCTCTCATGTACATCATGCGTGCTGCCCTCACTTGGGGAACTCTCTGTGGGGAGGGGTTGCCACTTTCATCGTCACTGCTGCTGTTGCTGCTGTCATCACTAACATCATCCGACAACACGTCACCTTCATCAAGACACAAGTTGTGCAACACTGCACATGCTGCAACGATGTTGGCAGCGCGCTCTGGTTGGTAGTGGAGGGCGCGGTACCGCTGAAGGCAGCGAAAGCGGCTCTTCAAAAGCCCAATGCACCGCTCCACTACGGACCGCATGGCAGCATGTGCAGTGTTGTACCTGCCTTCTGCAGTGTGTACGGGAGGGTGGCCTGTGACTGGGGTCAGGAGCCATGGTTCCAGGGGGTAGCCGCTGTCACCTGCAGGATCATAAAAAATGGTATGAAATCTGCACAAAGTTTAGTAGGCGAAGCATGGGTCATGTAAAATGCACCTACTACAGAAAGGCTGCAATAAAGAAATATACAGGCTGAGCACCTGACCCAGCTGTGATCACAGATAACAATAGCTGGGACACAGCATCCCTATTTGCAGCAAGGCAGCTTTTTGTGTAGTCTTCATTCACAAATGACTGTCGGTGTAAAAAAAGAATGTGACAACGTGTGCACTGTACACTCACATTAAAAATTAGTTTAAAGTAAGGTTTCTTGTCACTTTATTTCGTGCGGATACCATTGGAAAATTTCTACATCTCGCCTATACTTAATAACCTGACTGTAACATAAGGGGTTCGGGCTTCAATATTCTCTTACGCCGCGAGCACGCTTTGCTGCCAGAATTGCAACTGTACAAAATTTTCCCGCTGCTCACCGAGGAGGTGTTCGCCGGCCTTGGCAATATGCCCCTCCAGGAACCGACGACGCAACCACGTAGTTCTCCAGACGTGGGCGTCGTGGTCTGACCCCGGTCGCAGAGGGTCGATGGCGAGGATCCGCATGCCTGCGTCGCAGATCTGACGAGAGCGCGCACAGCATAAGCCACGCGTTGCGATCACGGGCCAATTAGACAAAAATTAAGATACTTACGAACATTGTGTTGAGGGCGTAGTACCCTTTGCGGCACATGAATGCCGCCTTCTGCTCGCCCTTCGGTGCGATGATGGCTATCAGGCTGCCGTCCACGCATCCGATGACGCCGGGAATGGAGCCGCGTCGAAGGAACCCTTCCTTCACGGCCGCCTTCTCCTCCGACGTCCTCGGGAAATGGACCCACTTGTTGCGGGCCCCGGCGTGGACGATTGCCTCCGCCACGCGTCGCACACACTTGCTGACCGCAGGCTGGGTCACGCCGATCGTCTCCTCGCTCCCTACCGAGGCCTGAAAGCTGCCCGTTGCGAAGAATCGCAACGCGCACAACACTTGCCGCTCCACCGACAGCGCTGAAGTTCTCACGCCTCCGAGTTCCTCCGCCACTTCGTCGCACAGCCACCGCACAGTTTCTTTCTTCAGGCGAAAGTGCCGCCGAAACTGATCGTCTGGCATGTCAAACGCATCCTCGGGCTCTCTCCTCCCGCGCCCGCACAGACGAGCCGCCGCCGCCGCCGCCAAACAAACCACGAAGGCCGCCATTTTTTTCTATTCCAAACGGACCGGGGCACTCACCGGCTATTCCACGAATTTGCCGGGTTTGTTCGGCATAATTTAGCATAATGTGTGCGTAAACGTCACTTTGACGTGGCAGTTTTTGTGCATTCCTGACGTCGCTTGACAGGCAGGAAAAATGGGCGCGGCCTCAAAAAATTCGACCAATGACCGAGCGGTGTCGGCCATGTTGGAATAGAAACAAAACGGAATAGTTTTACGTTATACCGGTCCTGGACTGTCACGCAAGACTGGTGCACTGACGAGTAGTTGAAGATCGTGTACTTTGATTTGGTCGCTGATGAAAGCTGCGTTGTATAAAAGAAGCTCAAGGTAAACATAACGGAGCACGGATGCTCTGAAGTTGAAGTGACGAACAGTCCAGTCACCTGCGAAGTCCTTGGAGCTGTCACGGCATAGGCCCAGTCATGTTTCTTCGACAATAAGCCAGCTTGCTTCCTGTAATCATATCTCGTTGTCCCAGTAAACGTGTTTCACAGTGCTTGACGGAAGTGGTTCTGCAGGTTTTCAACCTTTTGAGAAGAGATTTTTCTTCATTTAGTCGTCTGCTCTCAACCGTCCAACAGCAACGCAATTGAAGTTCCGAGTTGGAATTCCGATACAAGATGAATGTGCTGAAGATCAACGGGTGACTTGCCTCTGTTATTGACCAGTAACTATACAGGATTATTTAAAATACGTTCGCTTTGTTTTAATTTTACTTTGTTGCACCTCGTCCATCCCTCAGCGCTTCACTTCCTCGCTTTAGTTATATTCTGCTTGTCTTGTCGCTTCCACACGGAGCAGAATTTCCTGCAGTATTCACTAGAGGGCACTCTGGCGAGAGCTGCCAGCGTGACGGTTCAGTCAGGGGTGCTATTGTGGACATTGTCAAATGCCGCCATAATGTCATATGTCATAATGTCATAATGTCATTGGCGTTATTTTGAGCCAATCAGAGAGCCCGTAGCAGCCTTCTGTACCAATCACAGCTGACAAGATGGTTAATTGGACAATATATGGCGGAGTTTGTCAATGTCACCAATTGCACCCCAGCGTGGGAATGATTGGTAGTGCGTGGATATGCTCTAACTTCGGCCATCTGGCATTCAGCGGGCTTGCGACCTTGCAAGTTTATCATTTTCGACAAAACATTGAGTTATACATGCAACGATTCGCAATGACTATGCGCGTGCACGCGCAGGGTCTCATTGCCGGCATGCATAAAGAAGAATGGGATTTCTTGGTAATTTAGAAAGGTAACGCGCAATGAACAATGTCACAAGAACGTCTGAAGCCGCAAGTAAAAAGATTAGACAGATTCACGTACTATGCTTATATTTCCCATGGTAGCTTAGCAATCGCAGTTCCAGCGTTGACTCCTCTAGTAATTTTTGTCGACCACTATATACGTGCGGCACTTTCGACATTCCTCAGAGCTCTGCGACCTGCATGCGAACTTTTTTTCTGCCAAAAGCGTTCGTCAACGCTAGCTTTCCTGCATTATCAAGCTTGGTCCGGGGAAGCCCACCGACCGGGAGGCCACAGCGCCATCCTTTCTGAATAATCGTTTCGTTAGTCATTTCCTGTACAGGTGATAGCGGGGCTTAGAGGAGATCCTTGCTTATGCGCAATCGACAACGTCACCACGGCAACCATAAACACATTTGTGCATAAGTCCGCATAGGCGTGCCGGCCGGCACATCGAACGTGTGATTCTTACACCGATGCTAAAGTGAAATTTCCAACAGGGTATCGGGTAGCGGTATTATCGGGTATCGGGTATTAAGGGTTACGGACTGGATCCCAACGGAAGGGAAGCGTAGCAGGGGGCGGCAGAAAGTTAGGTGGGCGGATGAGATCAAGAAGTTTGCAGGCACGGCATGGCCACAATTAGTACAAGACCGGGGTTGTTGGAGAAGTATGGGAGAGGCCTTTGCCTTGCAGTGGGCGTAACCATGCTGATGATCATGATGATCGGGTAGCTGCGTGAACTAGGGAGCGTTCTCCGTGCATGGCATTAAAGGTAGCACACACAAATCCACAAAGGGCTTTCACCTTTGTTTGCTGGTCACGTAAACGAACCGAGGACTTTTCCGTAATCCCGTCATTCAAACAATGTACTCAAACAATGAATTTGGTGGCCTTTGCATACATGTTCTTGCTCGTCTATTATAGCTTTTTTAATTATAACTATATACGCGCACTGAAGGTATCTTGTTGGATTATAACAGGCAGAAGAAGCAGTTTGGTAGCAAAGCTAAGGAGAAAAAAAAAGTCATGCAAATGTTCAAAAGCACAGCCGCGTTAAAGTTTTTGAAAGCAACAGAAACAGCAGCGTTAGCTACAGAATGCCGCTGAATGGAAGGGCGGGCCATATAGTTGCTAATTAACACCTAAAGTTTAGAATTAAAAAGAAAGTAACTTCGAAGGATGACGAATTGCCTATACGTTAACACAACGGGGTGCTCGTGTTGTGTTTGCACAGGCTTACTCGCATTTTCTATGGTTCAGTCATAGGTAATATACAGGGAAACGTGCCGCAAGATAATTTTTGTTGTTGTTGTTGCGTTTGATTTTATGGCACTGAGAATCGTGTACGGCTCTTCTATGAACCTACACATTTTCGTGTTTTCACTCGGCTAGTGCTTCAACAATCACTACTTCGGTAAGGAGCAAAGAAAGGAACGTGTTGTAAGGACAAGAAATTGATGGTAAGCACTCTGGTCACTTGATCAATTCTACGTTCAGACTTTCTGCCGCAAAGTGCATTTGGAGATTAGAGTTTGGCTTCACCAGTGTGTTGCACGTGTTCTAACTACACAGATGACTTAGTGAGCTTGTCGAAGAGCTGTCTGAGCGTTTCTTATAGTTCATAGGTAATACAAGAACAAACATGAACATTTTGATCCAGGACATGGCATCCTTACGCTGGGCATGCGAAAGCATTTCAGTGGCTTCCAGGACATTGGGGCAAAATAGGTAATGAAAAAGTGGTTGAGGCAGCCCGCAAATGCCATTATCCCATAAAATTTAAAACTGTTTTTCACTAAAAGTGAGGTTTCAACCTTGGCGAAGCGATATGTACTCAATGAAAGGCATAGAGCATGGTCTTCACCTTCAGACAATTGCAATTTTTTCTTCAAACATTCCGAGGACACCTAAGCACTTCTGAGTTGTGAATGCGAAGGCGTTAATGTCCAATTGAATGCCTCTGAGCGGTCCTTCGAGTTACGAAATCCTCGCGGGCAAGCGAGTGTTGAGAACCTTGGCGCTTTTTGATTTGGCCTTACCGAAGTGCAATTAGAGCGCAGGCGAGAGCTTGCGTGCACAAGGAACGCGCGGATAACACAGGCTTGAAAAAGTGAGGGTGACGTGGCGTCGCGGCGATTCCTTCTCGCCTCACGCGACACCTGACGCGTTAATGCAGCAGCACGTCTCTCCTTTCGCCCGCACTGCTCTGTCGAGAGGCGCTCGTGACATGGCGTCGCAGCCGTTTTGGTGCTACATACGACAGGCGCCGGCTACTTCGCTCAATTGGCCATTTGATGCTTTCCCATCAAAACATCGAACTAGCACTCCAGTCAAGGCTACCTTTACTGGAGTTCTAGAGAGTCTCCAGATGTCTAAGACGACATCTGGAGACTATCTATTACCGGCTTCGGTTAAGTGTTGCATATTTGAATAGTCTTCTTTTTTGCAATGGCCAGACTACAAGTCCATGTTGTGACAATTGTGGCACCTGAAATCTGTAGAACGCATCTTGGTTGAGTGCCCAGCTTACAGAGACGAGCGATGTCGATATAAAATGAACATGGAAAAGCTTGACTAAAGGCCCTTGACACTGACACAAGAATGTCATAGTGGTCTTCACCGACTATCAAACAGCGGCACGTAACTACATGAAGAGAAGGATCTCCAACAAAGCGATCAACATAGCGAAACGTGGCGACACTCCTGCCACCTACAACTGCATCATGTCGGTTCCGGGACACCAGGTACTCGAGGGGAATGAAGCGGCGCACACCACGGCCCGCGCAAGCATCAACCCCCCCCCCCCCTACATACTAGACACGTCCCAGCTACCCACATCAGCGGAGGAAAACAGAAACTATAGCACTAAATTACCAAGCACTACCTAAGCCCTATCGGTTTGAACACAGGGTATACCCTCTCCCACATCTAAAACCAACAAGGAACGAAGGCACCGACTGCGCACGACTCCAGAGTAATACCTTTACAGACGGCATCTTATTCCATAATTTCGAACCGACGCTATAGAAAGACCTGTTCACAATGCAAAGTGCCAGACAGCCTGGCACGCCTTCTACTGCGGTGCAAGAACATCCGAACAAGCATTGCAGCCACAGAACCGGCAGCAGCAGACCCAGAACCAAACCTCCTCACTGAAACGTAGAAAGATGCGATGTCCAAGCCCGACCTGGTCGACCAGCGCGAACTCGTCGCCGGGGCCCAGCGGGTGGTTCAGGACAGAGCGTTTCTGGAATAAGGGACCCTCCCACCTCGATTCACAAGTCACTGTTTCAAATAAAGGTTTGTTCATACATACATTCATGGACACGTATGCCCTGACCTTGCCCATCAAAACGGCGCAAAGTAGGCATTTGTTGTTATATAATGAGTCAATAGGTTGGACCTCTAAACTATGACCCTCTCACGTCGTATCATCAAGACTGTTATTTTATTTTATTTTGTATTAACCGTCGAGCTTTACCAATATTATCCCCTTCATCGCCTCGGGCACTTATTCTGCTGCCGATGAAATTGCAAGACCTGCACCTTTCCTCCACCCTTCTTTTTTCTTCCTCTGCCCACCGTATCCTAGGGCCTTTTTTCTCCTTTATCCCATTCCCTGCAGAATAGCATGGAGGCGAGAATACGCTGGCTAATCAATCCGGTTTTTCAATGGAGACCTTTCTCTCCTTCTCCCTCTCATGAACAAGCGCATCTGATTAATACTAATAGAAGATACAATATGATTCAATAGCGATGCAATCCAATCGGTAATTGGAGAATACAACAGTAATGACAAGTTAGATAGATAGATAGATAGATAGATAGATAGATAGATAGATAGATAGATAGATAGATAGATAGATAGATAGATAGATAGATAGATAGATAGATAGATAGATAGATAGATAGATGGATAGATGGATAGATGGATAGATAGATAGATAGATAGATAGATAGATAGATAGATAGATAGATAGATAGATAGATAGATAGATAGATAGATAGATAGATAGATAGATAGATAGATAGATAGATAGATAGATAGATAGATAGATAGATAGATAGATAGATAGATAGACAGACAGACAGACAGACGGACGGACGGACGGACGGACGGACGGACAGACAAAACCGCAATACTAAGCGCCTTACATTCTGTGTGATTTTCGAAAAATCACCAACTGGAACTGCCTCTAATACGTCTACGCGAATGTACGTGTATACGGTTTACCGGCGCGGGAAGTCGTCGGGCGGGAACACGGCAGCTGGGCTGCCGCGGCTGGCACCCCAGCAGCGGAGCAGAGCTGCAGCTCACGAAGCAATCAAATGGCAGGGAGCGGCAATAAATAAACGCTGCAACTGCGTGAGGCACGCATTCGGCAGCGCACGCCTGCACGGCCCCCACGAACGGTGCCGAAGCCGACGGCAGAAAGTTGGCACGTATAAAAGCCAGAGAACTCGCGCCGGCACTGTGGGAGTGCGCACGTGACGACAGCCTCGATCGCCGCGAACGGGTGGCTATGTGAAAAGGAAGAAACAAGGACACGAAAAAAACGCAAAAATCTTTCGCTCGCCTAGCGCGGGTCACTCTTCTTCGATCGGCCACCGCCGCTCGGAGCACCGACCAGTTACGCCGGATGGCCGGCCCGAGTTTTCTTTTTCTTTATTCTAGTGTTGCAGCGTTTCAACGTTTCTTTCTCGACATGTTCTATGTTGATGCTCTGCCTCGTTATTTTTGCTCAACTTCTCTCCACGCGAGACTCCGGAGGTTCACGAAAGAGAGGTAAGAGGGAGGGGGGGGGGGGGTGTTCTGCTTGGCCATGTGGAATGGTAGTGACGGAGGGGGGAGGGAAGAGGTGTAGGGGGTGTTCAGCGCCGGAAATCCCGCGTTATTTGAGCGTCGTCCAATCAATAGGGGGGCTCAAAGACAGCGTCGCCTCTGCGATTGGCTCGCCCGCTGACCGCTCGCGACAGGGCGGGAGGACCACCGTATCCAACGTGTCGGTCCGTTCGCAGCCGGACAGCGCAGCGTTCGGCCCTCGTTCGCCTTCGCGGGCCGTACGCGCTCGCAGGCCTGTTTCCTCGGGGAACGCCGCCGGCTTGACGCTTGGCCGCGCGTTTTGCTCTCTCGTTAGCATATCCTCGCGCGTGCCCTACCGCTCACGTTCGCTTGCCTTGTCGCCGGCGCATGCAACGTGTGCGGCCGGACGGAAGTCTATTCACGTTTCATGTGTACGCCCACTGCCGACGCTGCTTCTGCTTGTGCTGTCGGGCATCTGGCGATGTTTCGGTTTCCTTTTCTTTCCTTCTTTTTTCGCGCCTTTATTTGTCTTTCCGCTACCTCGCGGGCCACTAAGCCGACGTGTCGCACGGTCTGTGGCGTGTTGTGGGCCGCGGCGACGCCTCGCCGCCAGAGGGGGGCGGTTTGCGCGCCCAAATCAAGCCATAAAGATTGTCTTTCCTTTTGTTTGCCACACTTCGCTTTCTAACTTTCGCGTGCCGTATCCGCGCAGCCGTTGTGGCTCGCATACCAATTCGCAGACGTCGCGTGAGCCTCCGCGGCACGTTCTGCACGAAAGCGGCCCGCGCCGCGTCTCTGCATGCGCGGGAGGATAAGAAAGCAAACAAACACAAAGACGTATTCTCGGGAAGTTGCTCGAGTTTCGTGTGTGTGTGTGTCGGTCCGTTTGTCCGTTTCTGTTGGCTCGATCTGCCCTCTCCTTGTTTGTCGCGCGCACACATGCTGGCGTCGTATGCACGAGACGTGTCAAAAACGCGAGATCTGCCCGTCCTGCGGCGTCACGTGATCAACAGTCGGCGCCTCGTTTCTGTGTGCCGAGCGCTAACGACAACTTCTGTCTTCCGCGAAAAATCGAACGTGGAAAAGAATTCTTTTTTTTTTTTTGTAGCGATAGCGTGCGCAAACGAAATCGTTTAGGGTGCGACGCTAAGAAAAACAGGAAAAAAAGACAGAAACGTCGTGTTTGCCTTCGCTTGTTTGGTGTCGAAATGCGTGTTTTTGTAAATGTCAACGTCGATCGCGCAGCCCCTTTCGTACGCGTCACGCACGAAGAATATAGCGTGCTGATAAAATGTGTTACGAATTATCTGATCGTTTTTATTCTCCTTTCTTTCTTTGAAGATTAGCATAACCTTACACTTTGCATTGCGAACACCGGATAACTTGAAATATTTTACATGTAGTTCGGTATTTATTTAGTAGGACCGCTCCTTTAAAAATATGCACTATATTCACCCATTCCTCGTGGTTTCTTTACGTCTAAACACAGATCTGTGGTTATCCAACGCTAGCGTTCCGCAGAGTCGGTGCTGCGTAATACCGTGTCTAGAGAGAGAGAGAGAGACAAAGAGGAGGAAAGACAGGGAGGTTAGCCAGTGTAAGTACTGGCTGGCTACCCTGTGCTGGGGAAAGGGGTAAAGGGAGTAAAAGGAGAAAGAAGAACAAGAGGAGAAAAAAAAATTAAGGAAATTCACGCAGTACCGCGATACTACACGATACAACACTCAAAGGCGATCGCACAATTCGCAAGTCCTTAGATACTTCAGCAAAGCCTTTAAGGCCTTGAGTGCCGAAGCCCGTCTGGACCAGTGTCCTAGAGCCTTCTCCTCTGTAAAGGGGCGATTGTCCAGTTTTTCGAGCGCGGTTACGAGCACTGTTCTTGGCACTTTGTAGCTGGGACAGTCACAAAGGAGGTGCTGAATCGTCTCCTCGCAGTCGCAGGTTCCGCAAGTAGGGCTGTCGGCCATTCCAATACGGAATGAATAGGAGTTCGTGAAAGCGACGCCGAGCCACAGGCGGCACAGAAGTGTTGCTTCCGCTCGTGGTAACCCTGGTGGTAGCCGGAGTTGCAGACATGGATCCAGTCTGTGGAGACGTTCGTTCGTGAACTCACTGGTGTTCCACAGATTCTGCGTAAGCTCGCGGGCGAGAGAGCGAAGACTTGTGGCTGCGTCTGTTCGTGACAGTGGTAGTGGTACAACGCGGGCACCGTCGTGGGCCGATCGGGCGGCGTCATCCGCATGATGATTGCCCGCAATTCCGCAATGACCCGGTATCCACTGGTAGATGACGTTGTGCCCTTTGTTGATTGCTTGATGGTGGAGTAGTCGGATGTCTGCCACTAGTTGCATATTTGGTCCGTGGTTGAAAGGGGACATCAGACACTGGAGAGCTGCCTTCGAGTCACATAAGAGGGACCATGACTGTGACGATTTGTGACTAATAAACTCTAAAGCAGCACGGATAGCTGCGAGTTCTGCAGCCGTCGATGATGTTACGTGAGACGTCTTGAACTTGAGGGTGACAGACTCTGCGGGAATAACCACTGCTCCAGCTGAGCTATTAGAGCAGACAGAACCATCCGTGTAAACGTGGATGCGTTCTTTGTGTTTGTCATGAAGGAATGAAAGCACGGTTTGTTTGAGGGCAAAAGATGACATCTCCGTTTTCTTTTTGATACCGGGAATATGAAGAAGAGCCTGGAGTGGATGAAGGCACCACAGCGGTAGAGATGGTCGTGCTGCAGGCGTGAAGCTTGATGGTAAAGTTCCGTGGTTGGCGGCAATAATCCTGCTAAACGCTGAACGAGGTCGAGTGGCAGGAAGGGAGGCGAGATGATGCGATGGAAGTCGCGCGAAGTGTCTGATATGCATCCTTAAAGCGTCGACTTGAAGATACGTATCGATGGGGTGGTCGTGCGCGATGGCTATTGTTGCTGCCGTGGATGCACATCTGGGAAGTCCAAGGCAAATTCGCAGAGCTTGAGCTTGTACAGACTGGAGGGCACGGAGGTTGGTCTTACTGGTCCCACCCAGTACAGGTAAGCTATAGCGCAGGAAACCGAGGAACAGTGCATTATAGAGTTGGAGCATCGCACTCACAGACGCACCCCACGACTTTCCTGCAAGAAATCTGAGCACGTGAGTCATCATGAGTAATTTCCTTTTTAGGTACGAGACATGAGGACTCCAGGAGAGGTCTCGATCTATTATCACCCCTAGAAAGCGGTGCGTCTTCTCGTAGGCAATCGGATGTCCATTAATTTTGACAACGTACGGTTTCATTGCTTTGCGCGTGAAAGCGACCGTAGAGCACTTCTCGGAGCACACCTCCAGGCCTCGCGCTCGAAGATAGCCTGATGTTAGTGTGGCCGCTTTTTGAAGTCTGGCGCGCACCTGGGGACGCGTCGCTCCTGATGACCAAATGCATATATCGTCTGCATAGATCGACACATGGACGGACTGCGGAAGGATGTGAACCAGGTCGATGAGCACGAGGTTAAATAGAGTGGGGCTCAAGACTCCACCTTGTGGTACGCCACGGCAGGTGTTGTGTTGTGATGACGCACCATCCTCTGTTTGCACAAAGAAAGACCTGTCCTTCAAGAAGCTGAGTATCCACCGAAAAACAAGGCCGCCTAGGCCGACATTGCCCAGAGCGTCTAGGATGGCTCGATGGGTTACGTTATCATAAGCGCCTTTAACATCCAGGAACATTGCCGCTGACAGCCTCCTTAGGCTTTTTTCGTGCTGAACAGACGTGACAAGGTCGATGACGTTGTCTATAGAAGAGCGTCCGCGTCGAAAGCCTGCCATAGCGTCAGGGTATAACCGGTAGTGTTCTAGATACCACTCTAGCCGCGTCAGCACCATCCTCTCCATCACCTTTCCGAGACAACTGGCCAGAGCAATGGGACGATAAGACGCCACGTCTAGGGGTGATTTACCTGGTTTGAGCAGAGGCACAAGGCGGCTGGACTTCCATGCAGCAGGAACCAGTCCTTCACGCCATGAATTATTGTACACGCCTAGAAGAGCATGCCGGGCTGTTTGACCGAGGTGTCCGAGAGCTGCGTATGTCACCCCGTCAGGCCCAGGCGATGAGGAACGTCTGCACGCTGCCAACGCCGCCTGCAATTCCTCGATGGTAAACGGATTGTCCATACGTGAATCCCGCGAGATTGGAACATCACCGGGATCACGTGTAACGAACGATGGCGGCAGACCAGCAACCTTGACGCAGAAGTCCTCCGCTACGTCGATCTCTCGGCGACCTTGGTAGAGAGCCAGACATTTGAAGGGGTGGCGTTGTTGCGGTGACGTTCGAAGACCACGCACCGTTCTCCAGATATGTGACAGGGGTTTATGCGGATCAAGGGAATCGCAGAAGGTTTTCCATCTGAGAGACTGCAGGGAGTTGATCCGACGCTGGATCTTCTTCTGTATTCGTCTCGCCTCCCTTAGGTCGTAGATGGACTTGGTGCGCCTGTACCTTCGTTCCGCGCGACGGCGGATTGCTCGAAGCCGCTCCAATTCTGCTTCGAAATGAGAAAACATGGGAATAGGCCTAGAAACTCTGGTGGCTTCTTGAGCAGCGGCGTTAATTAGCTTTTCGATGTTGCCACGTAGACAGTCCTGAATCTCTTGGCAATTCTTCTCCATGAGCAGCGTGTATTGAGGCCAGTCAATGTGACGAAGAACTGTGGTCGACTGTGTCTTGCGTATGCCGTCAATTTTAACATATGTTGGGACGTGGTCACTACCATGCGTTTCGTTGTCCGTGAACCATTTCACACTGGCGCTGAGGCATCTAAATACTATCTAAATATACATAAAATACATCTAAATACCGTATCTAAATGGTGCGCTACAGTATTCGTAGCCATGAGTGCCTGTTACGGAGCGCGTGGTACGTACTAGCGAGTCTTAAATCATAATCATAGCAGTGGTATTGTTTTTGGGGAGGGGTGCGCTATTTGCGTTGCGTCAGCCTCGTCTCAGCTGACGCGCAGTTATTTTCATATACGACCTACCAAAACCCGTATACATGATAATTGGTAATTCGATCTACGCCACTGTGCGTTTGAACATGACAGTGAAGCTCCCCAATCTGTAGCGCTCTTTTTGTTTTGAAAACCTGAAGTTAACATGAAATGGCTACTCCACATCGATATATTTGAAAGTGAATACAAAACAATGATGTTTAAGAATATAATGAATGGTTCTTCAGCGTATGCCTCATCAGATTAGCAGAAGTCCGCACGCCATTTGAGCATGAGCGCATTCTGCGGTTTTAAACCTTTGGTGGAGAATACAACGACTCGCGAAATCCAGGAGTTTTCCCCCCATGTAGTCTGATTTGACCAAGATGGCTGACCTCAGGCTAAAAGCGCCAATCGAAGGCGTCAGCCCGTGAACTGTTGACACCATCAATGTCATGCTTCGTTTTACTCTCCAGGCTTTCAAAATGCGATCATCTCCTTCAACAGCGCTACCAGCGGGGTGCGGCCATCTTGTTTAGGACAAATTAAACCGGCACAAATGGAAAAATGACAAATTTATTAGAAAATAAAAATTCGCACTGATCTTAGGCACCGTGGGCATCGACGCTATGCGAAGCATCTTGCGGTTAGCTTGCAGCGCAGCGTTATTTGAGGTTCCGCGAAGTGTTATATACCAGGTTGGCCAACTCGTTTGTGTAAATCACACACAAATCATAAAACACTTTGGTGTGCTTAGATTTAGGTGCACGTTAAAGGACCCCTCGAGGTCCAAATTATTCCGTAGTCCCCCTCTATGGCGTGTCTCATAATCAGGTCGTGGTTTTGGCACGTAAAACCCCACCATTTCATCTTAATTTTTTTTGCTAGTTGTGTGTGTGAGGCGAGCGTTCGTGTGGGTGACAACAGCAGCAAGATGACGACGACTACGATCGTATGACGCAGCGGCATGATTGCTACTGTGTCAATTCGGCACGAATATGTACGACATCCCGATTGTTTTGTGCTGCATAAGTATTTAACAATAGGTACGCCAATTATGACATTATCTGCAACCAAGTGTTCATATGATTATACGTAGCTCTGTCTATATCATGTGGTTTATGTTACAGTGACGATGACATTTCTACTACGGCAAGTAAAACCTATATGTCGATCCTGAAGGTGATGCAATGTATAGCGTTAGCTGCCACGAGGAAAGCGTACTATGGAGTGAGGGCCGATACCGAAGGCGGATGCACACAGGAAACTAGCACGTGACAAATGCGCCAAACGTCGAGGAGTTGTACACGATCATGGCCTGGTGCAGTTCAAACTCGATCTAACGAAACCCAATTTTACGAAGTTCCCGATCTAACGAAGAAATCGTCATTGCCCGGCAAGTACCCATAAGGTTCAATGTTGTCATCAACCCGAATTAATGAAACTAGCTTCCACTGAACCTGATTTAACGAAACTTTTCCAGAAATAAATGAGTAAAAAAGCAGTGCTTTCTTTCTCATTTTTACGCCGATGGGTTCTTCTTCGAGCGTGCGCTCTAACGCTATCGCGTTAAACCATCGGGGCTCCCTAGTCGCAGCCCTAGCTTTATTTTGGCGAGGCTGCACGCCGCGCCCGTGCACGGCACAACGGACTCAGCAGTCGCTAGCGTTCTAACGTGCCTGATGGCGCTAGGGGCGGCGGTGTTTGTGCCCCCCTCCCCCCTCGCGGACTTTTTGCACGCGCAGGCGTGGGTTAGCGGCAAATACAATGCCGCGGTACCTTTTGGGTGGTGTGGCTACGTTACACCTTTATATTTCGAAGGACCAAAAAAAAATCCTTACTCAATTTTACAAATTTCCCGGTTTAACGAAATAATCGAGTTTCAATTGTAGCACGCGGTAATAAAGAAAAAAAAAAGGGATTATGGCCAGGGCTTTAGCATTGGGCTACTGTGCTGTTCGATTGCAATGTCGATCGGTCATGCATTTCTTTGTAATACAAAGGTCCGAAATGGGCTGAGACAGAAATCTACCTGCCGACCTACCTACCGACCTTACCGCAAAGTGCCTGGAATGCGGCACATAATGCTTCGTGTTAATATTTTGGAGAGTGCTGGTCTTTAAATTAATTTATACGGCACTTATTGAAACCTGTGCATCGACCTTCGCTACACGTGAGGGAACGCATATCCAATTACTGTTTCCAGAGATGCGTCCTTTCATGCCAATTGTCGAATGAATGTTGTTATGCCATGTGTCCTAGCTAACATTCTGTCCAGAGAAAAAGTAAAGATTAACCAGATGCGGTGAAAGATACAATAACGGGACCTATGGTGTTCGATCGTCAGAAGTCTCACGCCCGAACACCGTAAGTCTTAGAATCGTGCCTTGCACCGTGTGTTTCAAATATCGTTTTCTCTTTGAACACCTTCACCAACCTTAGCTATAGAGCACCTTCTGTATTGGTGCTTGGTGTATTGTGGAGGTCTCTATATAAGGTCTTCTCTTTCTACCCTTCATATTTTTTTTCGCACGGGCTCCTTTGGGCCCGTGTACTGTCTGGCGAAAATGGCTTGTTACATTATGGCTTAATTTTGTGTCATGACTTTTGGACTATACTCGCGAGAACTCGTTCTAGAGTGCTTTTTGAATCGTTATGGGATTGCTTTTCTTAAGGCTTTCCTCTTTTTGTCGCATGTCAGATAGGAGCAATAGCCGGTGCCTTTACGATGTGCCCGCATCTCTCTAAAGATATTCGCTAAAAAAAAATGAAGAAGAAAGAAAGACCAGGAGCGAAGAAAAGAAAGAAAGAAAGTAAAACTGAAAGTATCGCCTACCAAGCTAGTTCATTGCAAGACACAGGAATACAGCTTAATTCTAATGCTATATTTACTTCTCGAATGAAATTTCAAGAATGGCAACAGTGCTACGTGCGTTGCAAAGTGTGCAGGCGCAAACGAATGAAACGAGGCGACATGAATGACAATTAATGAAACGAGAGCCTACGTGCATGCTTGGGAGCGATGTGTATGCATGCAACATGTGCTTCCAGAGCTAGCGAAATAAATACGAATATATAGAGCATGCGCGATTTCTCGCATTTCTCAACTCAAAGTGAGAAAATTTACCAACACACCATCACATGACCTGTACGAATTTTGAAATTCAGTGTTTTCGCACAACTGTAGTTGATTTCGCTCAAGAAGCTGCGTGACAAAGCTGGTGAAGATAGCACTGGAAGAGTATATACTACTGAAAGTATAGTCTGTGTAATATGGCACAACTGTTTATAGCTACGGTAACTTCATTAGCGATGTTAACCAGAGGAACGTTTTTGACCTTCGGGGAGGAGAAAACAGTATTTGATAGAAGAATCTAAATCGCACATACACAGTATCTTCGACAGCAGCGATCTTCTTTACCGAACAATTACTGGCTGGTTTTAATTTACTAGTGCCCCACCTTATGCTCGTGCTCGTTTTCTTTCGTTTTTAAACCAGTTGAAATGGATGTCAATTCTCATCTCGAGAGCGCACTGAGCTTAAGTTGTTTGTTCGTTATGTTTACCTTCGTATTCTTACAATGCGAAAAAGTTTCGAAGCGAGAAGTTTACGGTTGTAATAAACAGTATACTTTTCGCTACAGATTTTTCTCTGCTGCATTTAATGACGGTTAACCATTTTCTCCAATACACTCAAGCAGCCCTTAGCTTGCAGTCCACGTACCATCACATCACAAGATCTAGCCACTGGAAGTATCCTTTTCTGGTATCATGGAATTGTTAAAAAGTAATCGGCCAAGTCCATCAAACTCCTACTACGAATCGGGAGTCGATATATGTAAACTTACGCCGTCGGAATTTTCTCTTCTGTGTCAGCAATACTGACAAGTCTAATTTATATGGCATTTAATATATATAATGAATATCGTATATGCATCCGTTTAACTTTCTGCATTTGTGTGTTCAGCAGCAGATTTATTGTTTGTTTCCCGCACTAAATGTCATTCTTGTAATATCTTTTTTTTCCGTGTTCAGCTTTTTAATATCTCAACTTAGTTGAAACTGTAACATTTCGTAATTTTTATTATACTGCGAATTGTAATACTGCGAATTGTATTATACTGCGAATTGTACTGCGAATTATGTTATCTTCGGTTCACCTTGTATTTTTGCAAATTTATCTATTTTCTATATTTTTTCTAGACATCGCGCGGCAGCTCCGCGCTGCCAAAGTTTGTAACCTTAGCGGTTGGGTGTTTTTCGAGCTGCATATGCAGCCTTTTCCCCGGCTGCCTCCAGCCTGCTGGAAATAAAATAACGTTCGTATCAAGTTCAGAAATAACAAGTGATCTAGAAATCTCAAATCATAACAGAAAAGATGTGATGGTATAACCGGCGCGAAGACTATGGACTAGAGAGAAAACACCGATATGAACAAACGCCTCGAACAAACGCGGAAAAAAAGAAACCGCCTAACAACAAACTTGACCGTTCTTTGAAACTGATCTCTGAAAGAAAACGAATTCCATACTTGAAACGAAATGCGTCTACAGAACTGTCGCATGTTTGTCCTGCTCGCGTTTAACTTTCTTTCTTTTTCTTCACGATTTCACGTGTACAAGTGCATGAGCAAAATGTAAGATTTCAATTATAATTTTTCCAGAGACGTACGTGTCGGCGCGTACATTCAATCATCGTTTGTTTGCTTGTCATATTCTGATGAACGACGGTTTTCGAAGTGCTAAACACACACACTTTGCATTCCGCGCGTGTATACTGCATGACTGCGACTTCTTTTATTTATTTTCGTCAAAACCAACAAACCAACGCCGATTGGAGAACCAACTCTCCGTATAGTTACCATTTGGCAAACTCCCACGCTATACGACAATCAGATCCGGTGTCCTCCGGGCAAACCGCAGACTCGGGTCTTCAAATTGTTGGTTGCGTACGGAGGCGAACTCCCGCACACGCACAGCCAAGCCGAAAAATGCTGCTACGCGTTCACCACCCGAAAACGAAGTCGGGAGGGGGTATGCCCGCTGCACGTATAGGTATGATGCAGGGACGCGCACACACAAATTCGCCGCCCCGCCATTCTCTCAACGGTCGTTTCGCGTGGTCCGCGGGGCACCGACAACTACCGACCCTATTGCGTTTCATTTCTAATCGCGAGCGTTTTTCTCGGAGAGCCCCCTTAGTCCCCCCCCCCCCCCGTCCCTTTTCTCTCCTTGTTGCCAGCTTCGTCCCCTGTGGACACACGGGTGTACACGCCCGCTGAAGTCGAAGCCCGCGCCGCATGACGGATGGAAAAGTAATTGCGTAATCGCGAGGCGAATTAAGTTAGCGTGCGCCACGCAGGTCCCCGTCTACTTGAGCTCCGGGCTAAACTTGCGGCGACGTCTGTGTTTCGAACAGGGGCGCATGACCGCTCGCGCGCGCTCGGAGGCATGTGTGTACGAAGGTGGGGAGCTTGGCACGGCCCTCGTGAACGCGGAAGGCGTGCACAAGAGTATATATATATACGTAGAGAGAGGGACGTACACAAATACACACAAACACCCACAAACACACGGCCGAAAACACGCACAATACGTACAATGGTAGTTTGGCCGAATCATCTGCCGCGAAACTGCAGCGTGTCTGCCACTATAATACGAATGCGTGCTGCCTGCCACCTTCTATAAACACCCGAGTTCTCGCGTGCCCCTCTCTCTCGCCGAAGGGTTTTCCTCGCTGAGAAGACGGCGCAGAGAGCCGACGGCCCGCGGGGTGTGCCTTGTTGCCGCGTCCCGACAGGTATGTGCGCTGCATACACTGAAAGAGTGACTCCGAGAGCAAGAGTGCGAGCGAGCTGGCGCATCGCTACCGCATTGTCTCTGCGCTTCTGTAATTTTCGGGTCCGACGAAGCTGATAATGCCGCGAGCGCGGCTTGAGCGAGGCAAGGGTGGCCGCCAGCCAATCCGGGGCTCGTCTTTGCGCGGCGGGCCCCGTCATTATATAAATTACAGCTCGGTCTCGACTCTAGCAAAATAAAAAAAAAAGGCAATTGACGAACTCGTCTGTGCAAGCATGCGGAGACGCTGTGTCTCTCTCTGCCGCTCGTCGGTATATTAGCCGCGCGGTTGGCACTGCTCCTAGGAGGGAGTCTTGTTTCTTCATTCCGTGACGCTGCCGGCTTATGCTTCAGTGGCGAGCGAAGTGCGCCTAATTTTGCTCTACGTCGCTCTTGTCGCCCCCTCGGGCGGACGAAATAATATGTTAGGAAGGCAGGACTTTCAGCCGGTCGGTCCGTGTGCAAGCTGTTGCTTGTCATTGGCCTCCACTCGGTTCTCGCGCGTCATTCGTGTGGTAGTTCTCGCGCATACGCTTTATTATTTTTTTGCTTGTGCGTGGACTCTTCATTCGCCGTTCCCGAAGGAAAAGAAATGCAGTAATGACAGAGTGTACCATTGCGGCAGTTCCTGAGGCTCGCATATTAATGTAATAGTCGGGCCCAGGCGTTGCTCCTTCCTTTTTTTCACCTTTGCTCATGCGTGCGGGAGAAAAATAATAGAAGACCGGTTGCATTCGGAAAATTCGTAACCGGCCGTGTCCTCAGAGGTGCGACGAAATGTCTCGAGGCTTACGTCATGCACCGCGGCGCGCGAGTACTGTTGCGATGAAACGCGCGTTCTGCATAAAAGCGTGTTCACGGTGTCGTTGCTCCAAGACGGACCGTTTGGTCACTTTTCCTAGGAACCTCCGTGGCCAATGCACTTCGCGAGGAATTAAGACGAGAATGTGTTCAAGGCTGAAGGGTCAAGCATAGGTGTACAAAAAGCAATCGTTTAGAGCACTTGTAGACGTCTTAGGCGAGATGGATTCGCGAGTGGAAAAGGAAACGCGAGCGAAGCGCTTGTAATTCGGGTGAGCGACCTATACGCTGCATCTGTGGACATGCGCGAGCCGTGGTCATCGCCACGGTTGCGTTGATCTTGACCTTCATCCGGTGGTCAGAACGTTGTCGCATTTCGCAAGAGTTAGGGGAAGCCACATTTTTAGGACATCATCCTTGTTTTCTTTTGCGCAATATATATATATATATATATATATATATATATATATATATATATATATATATATATATATATATATATATATATATATATATATATATATATATATATATATATATATATAATATACTATCTCCACTGTGATAATTCAGCCTATACCTTGTTTAGTTCTGGATGAGAAACATCATCGGAAACCCGTTGTTTTAGAGAAACGACATTAGTGTCGTGAATAATGTTAAGGTGACTATTGAATAAACAAGCTATGTAAACGCTGTTAGTATAACGTTTCTCAGCTGCCAATTAAAGGTGCAGGTAGCACCACCGGGTACAATGCTTCTAGCTTACAACACATTTATCGTTCCCACTATACGAAATATTCCAGAGTGGGTCTGATAAATGCGTTATAGGCAAGAAATGGCGTGTCCGGTGAGGCTAACGTACTGCTTGCTTAAATAGCAGCTTAGCATTAATAACAGTGATCACCTTGTTTAATCAATAATATTACTCACTCCACACCGTTACCTACAGCAGTTATGCCAAGGCATGCAGTGAATGTGGTGAAAACTAGTTATTAAAAATAGCGGCTTCTTTTTTTAAAAGTAAGGAAGCGTAAGGGACGCTAGCTGTTAGATTTATTCGAAGTAGTTGAAATGCTAAGGGGGAAATGAAAGTGGACTAAAAGACAACTTGCCGCAGATAATAGCTTAAGTCATGGATGTCTTCCACGTTATGCGCATGCGGCAGCTTACCATGCAATAAGCTACCGTGGTAGGCATCCTACGGTAAACTTTTTTTGTGCATGTTATTGCACACTTCATATTAGCCTTGCGAGTGTTAGTCTGCAATGTCAGCCCTACCTGCAATGCCCGTAATTGACCCACGAACTTTAACTCTACATGGCCACACATCGCCCTTAAATCCCCCTCTCCTTTGAATCCCTACACCAAATATGAATTCAGGGACACATCGAGTTCTCCCAGGACACTGAGAAACATTGTGTATTACGGCTTTCTCGCGCTTTCACGTACTTGCATATGTAATTTTTTGCGCAACCCGTACTTTCTTGACACTTAAAACTTTGCCCACATGGCACCCAAACAATGCCTGGTATTACCATTAAATGTAGATTCTATTTGATAATTTGATATTAACTTCTTTCAGACTACCAGGCAAGCCTTCTACATTGGTCATAAAACACGCTTGTAACGCTCTCGAATGCTCGTATAATTTTCTACAGATGTTTTCATTAGGAGAAAGCTTGAGCTCCTATGTAAATTCATGGTCATGGAGACTCTGTGTTGCTCCGCATTCATGACATCGAAGTTAATGAGGTTTGTTGCATCCGAAAGAAAAAGATAACACCTATTATACAGGGCTGCTGTACGAAGTAGACGCATTATTTAGGCCGTCAGTCGTTTAACAAAAATTGTACGAGATCGCACAAAAAAAAAAAGAAACGATAGTACCCAGTTTTGAGCTCTAACTCAGTAACGAGTAACGATATCACAGTGCTTTAACCTCAGTTATCAAAATGCTTTAAACTTACTAGTATATTTACAGCGGACAAAAACATGTGTATTACAGAACGTGAGAGTAAGGCCTTTGCCAGAACCGCATAATCGTTGTGGTGAGAAATTCACACAGGCTGTAAATTTATGTATAATGCATCTCCGATTTAATGCTCCAAGACGTGCAGTTGGCAGAATATAAAAGGAATTAAGAAAGGAAGCAGCGGTACTTCAAGCTGAGTTATAAAGTGAGCGGACAAACATGCGCAAGGTTTAAGCGCTGATATGGTCAAATCGGAGGATGTTCGAGCGGTCGTTGAATACAAATAGTCCAATGAACGACAAGGACTAGCTTTGAAATGTACATCGTTTAAGAATGACGTTGGTGATTTAATAGTGCGCATAAAGTTTAGAGAACGTGTAACTGAAAACGTCGGTATTTATGTTTTGAACGTCGACTTCAGCGATAAACATGCATATGGTCATTACTATTTTGTTAACGAGCAAATCCCAGAGAACATTTGTTTCTGCTACTAGAAACAGAGCGCAAACCACTGATGAAAATGACAACAGCGGGTCGGAAGGAGAACTTTTTTTCCGGGGTACGGTCATTATTTCCTATGTTCTAAACTGTGCGCTGCAATATCAACTATCGAGGAGTGATTTATTGCACAAGTTTTAAGACAGGGAGGGATCCTGTTACATTTTACCAGATCTTGGCATACTTAAGTGATATTATTTTTCGCTTGTATATGGGTATGCCATTGCAGATAAAGAAAGTGCGCTGAAGGACATTACTGTTCAGTCTGCCTTTTTATTTTAGCAATGAAATGTGAGAAATTCTGGGACCGAGAAAAATGGGGACTGTGTTCCATACGGGCCGGCTCAGGAAAAGAACATTACTAAGGTAGACGAAAAGAAAGAGGCTATCAGCTGTTCCCATATTTATAAATTTAGTTATTCATTCGTTCATATGTAAATGCCAGTGCGTTCGAACACCCCGGTTTTTAGCACATCCTCCACTGTGGGTATCATCATCATCATCATCATCATCATCTTCTTCTTCTTCTTCTTCTTCTTCTTCGAAGGTTCATATCATAGAATTGAGTGGTGGAGGAACAAAATAAACAACAAAACACATAAAACATGAACAAGCACATTGCAAAGAAAAATAATCAATTCCAGCGAAAATGTCATCATTATGTGTTTACAACACTAGAATTACGTATAAAATATTAATGGACACGTAATTGAAACAACGTTGCCTGGAGGAATCCGCCCTATGTACTTCCAATGTGGCGATGTTCTAATGTAAGTGACAAAGATGCGTATATATCTATGCCCGACACGCGAATACCGTTGAAAAGTTTGTCAGTAGCGGAGCGCATTTGGAGGATAACCACGTGATTCTCTGGTGATTTGTGGGCTCCTTGTGGTACCATATTTGCGAGCTTAACTTAGCGATTCAACCTCTGTGAAACTCTGAAACGTGGGAATCTTTACAGTGCTAATCATCACAATGTTTGTAGTAGGGGCGACCTCTCCGCACTTCTTCCTTCACTTTAATGTTTAGTGAAACGGAAGGAAAATTGGGGACGGGAATCGAGCTCGCTTCGGTACCATATCAAAATTTGTGCTAGTAGAACGAAATTTCCCGGAACTTCCGAAAATGGTGACGGGGCGCATCTGCGAGCTTAGCGATTGCTCAGGATTTTCCCTTCCACTTCGTGCAGAAATTTTCTAACTTAGAAGAAAACATGTAGCTAGGTTGCATTTACACAGTATATAAACACACCCGACAACCACAGCCGCTCTCATTTATTGTCGCCAAGTTTACACGTGATAAACAAATTGATATACACAGGATCGACAAAGGCAGTGTGACGTGTAACGGTTGCACTGTCTGAATCTTTTTTTATATCTTTTAAATTTGATTCTGTTAAACCATATTTCACAGTACCCTTAAACAATTAGCCCCGCTTTCTTGTTCGATTTACATACGTTCTACTTTACTGGGCCCTTATTTTTGCTACACAGTTTTTAGCTAACCTTTGATGGTTTGGCCTGCTTGTATCTCGCCTTGTCCTGGCTAAGGTTGGCGCTGGTATATATACACCATGTTCCGCATACTGTTCTGTCAAACTATATTGGCTGTCTTGTTTGGTTGCCATGCTTTCCACGGTACAGTGTACCCGTTCTTTCGTCCAGTTTTGTGTTAAGCTTGGCGTTTATCTATTCTGTATATCTCTCGCTTGGTCCTTTGTAAATATTGTGCCGGTTAATAACGCATATTCCACAATTTTCGCGACAAAGTAGCTCCGCTTTCTTGTTTGTTATTTATCTTGTTCATTACTCCACATATTCATTTACGAATATTCGTTCACTTGGTGTGCCATTTAAAAACTTAAATTGTTGGCAAAAATAACTGAGCATGTTGCCTTACCTTTCTTACTCTTCTTACACTTCTTTGTCCGATTCATTGCATTTTTACGTTTCTTTGTATCCATCCTGCGCAACGTCTGGATATTTTCGAAAATAAGCAAACTAAATCACCTAGTAAATTCCTTGATAATTACGCTTATGAACGGTAGCTCTCTTTCTAAGCTTGAGAAAGACAGAAATAAGAGATTTCAACGGAGGTTAAAGAGATGAGAGGATGAATGCATATATACGGATGTTGGAGAAATCGCCGCCGTGTAAACGAACAGGCGATTGTTGTCGCGGTTTCCGCAAATATGAATTTTTCCATCGTTTCCACCTATCCCCTAATTCTTACTCTGCAACTCACATTTTCCTAACACACGTCATCTTAGTTATTTCACCGATTGCCCGCAATACCATGTTGTCAGGTGCTAATTCAGCCAGAGCGAAAATGTTGAGTGGGACGTGACAACAGAGTGCAGCATAATCCTTTTTTTTTTTAGCATGCCGTGCGGCCTGCGTGCCTCTATACATACGGTGACGATAATTTCAACGTTCATCAATCTCGCGATACACTCTGCGATGAAGATTTGACGGGAGAAACAAGATAGCTAGGGTCAAGTATAAGGAGCCACGGATGTGGTGCAAGACGCATGATACGCTAGTGTACACGCGGGTGTCAGCTTTGCAGTTTACGGCAACGGACTCCCGAATTTCTTTAGGACGCGCGTGCAAGCTTATGCTCGACATCTGTGCCGCCTTCTTGGCCATGCCCTTTGTCTTCATCTCAGTAAGTTATGTTTCTCTCTTCTTGGTCTCAAGCTGGAGCTCACTGTATGGAGTTAGAACGCGTCCTGTGCTTGCGACGACCCGCTTTGCAGCAACACGATGAACCTTCAGCCGGGCATGAGTCCTGCCAGCTCCCCAGCAATGTCAACGACCTTCCCGGGACACCGTTGTCTATTACTCAATCGACGTCGTTCAGCGAGTAAAATAGAAGCGCATTTCGATGCTTCTTGGCGTTCTGACATCGTTAAAGTGCTTTATTTACTTCTTTGTCGATGCTTGAGAGACAGGCGGAACAAGAGCACACACACAAAAGGGACAGGTCTATACAAAATGAAGGGGGAGAACTGACGAACCGGAGGGCGACTGCTTTTGACTCCTTGCAACGAAGAAGTTCTCGGTTCCTTTGGGACTCCTTCAGGCGGAACCTCTTTGCCAGATTCACTTACTCGCGTTTGGGGAAGAAAAGAAAGAAAGGGGGGGGGGGCGAGGGAGCTGAAGTCGAGTTAAACTGAGCCACGGAACCGCCGGCCACGTCGTCGAGGCAACACGCATCGAACGCCGTGGTTTGTTCGCCACCGTGTCGTCCATTATGAGCTAATGACGTTAAAGAGCCCGCAACAACGTCAGCGGCTCGGCACCAAGGCATTCTTAACGGCCGCCAATGGAGTTCCGCCATTATGCACACCCCGCACCACGGTGCTGTCGTGGTGCAGAGCGTGCTCAACCCGGCGTGGCCCTCGTAGGTGCAACCTTTCGACATGCGCCAATACGAGGTGAGAATTAATGGAAAACCCGAGCAGCGGGAAACCGCCCAGGATGGGGGGGGGGGGGGGGGCACGACGCTCGCAGTAGGGGGGGGGGAGGAGGGGGTTGGTCGGGACCGAGGAAACCGCGGCGCTGTGTGGGGCGGGCTGGCAGTGCGCGGTGGAGGCGCATGTGGAATGGAAGAACTGCTAATGCGCGCATTTGTATGGGGCGTTATTCGGTCGAGAAAGCGTGCGAGTGCCTTGCTTCTTTTTTTTTTTCCCAGTGTGCGTGCGTGGAGAATAAAGATAAATGCGCGAGCAACAGGAGCGGCAGCCTCCTGTAAGCTGTTTAGCTTTGCCTACCTCTTGAGTAAAGAGTGGGGTTCTAGGCACTTAGCATAAGAGCGGTAAACTCACGTGTTACTATTTATAGGCCATTAGTAAGCTCGTATGGCAACTTCCGAAGTAGCTGGACGGCTCTGATGTTTTGCTACTTTGAGCAAGCGATGGTTGTGGGCACGATGGCGGTGTTTTGGTGAGACGGCATGCAATCCTGTGCCGTGCTCTGGGAGAAAATAGCCTAAGGTGATCTGTAGATCAATCCAGAAATCTCCACTACTGCGTGCCTTGCAGTCATTGTCTACTGTGCCATCTTGAGGCAGACAAATCTCATAAACTTTTATAGTTGTGACCAGTTTGCACTTTCACCGATTAGAGCTTTCATCTTCGTGACAATTTTTCAGGCTGGCCAGAAGTACTGTTTTTAATTACCGTTTGTTTGAAAAAAATTGCACTAAACTCTAGCTAAAAATGTTTCTGGTGCGTAACGGTCAAGTTGCGGCTGCTATTACTATTGCTCTGATTTTCTCTGAGATTTCTGGCGTTACATATAAAAATTTGCGGTATACTCCGCCTGTAAGATTTCAAATAAAGTGCTAGTCGCCTATACGCTGCTGTAGTAGTCTAGTGAGATCAGAAAGGGTGGTCGAGTTTTAGTTTCTAACGTCAAAGCTGGCGATCATCTCGACACTTTGTGTGACTAAGTGAGCTTTGTTCTTCTCCACATGTTGTGAAATTATCAAAGCAAACATTTATTATTTGTGTATGAGCCCACTTTTACGCTTGCATAGCGCTCATGCGGTATACAGTAATAACGTTGGCAACAATTTAACAATGAGAAGAGCGGACGTCTACGTCTTGTTTTTCTCGAGTTTGTTCTGCTATAGCATTTTAGGTACGTTGACTGTGCAGTTACCTAAGCATAGCAACTGGTGCGACATCGTTACTTACGCTGTCAGTAAGTGCAATGATGCAGTTTTTAACTGCGTGAATCTGTCTGTAGCAGCGGTCCACGGTAACCAGCGTCGGACCAGCATGTAACATTTAACGGATGAAACCGTGTTACAGAGACAGCTGTTACAGGCACTTTCCGTCGGCATTTGGTCGTTGTACCGGCTATGTGAAAGAGAGAGAAAGGGTGTATAGAAAGGCAGGGAGGTTAACCAGACGTAGTTCCGGCTGGCTATACCCTGCACAGGTGGTAGGAGTAGGGAGATAAAAAGAGAAAGAAAGTGGAAGGGGGGGGGAGAGAAAGAGAGACGAGATAGAGGCTCGAAGCAGCGCGTTCCCGACTATAACTCATTTCATTTATAGAGAATATAGGAATGTAATGTCATCGCAAAAGGAAATGCTATGTAAATGTTCAACAAAAAGTGCATGTGAAGAGATTTCAAACAAGGAACCTTTCCTTACTAAAGTTTGACCAGCAAGCGTATTCAGCTTAACAGCGGTCACGCCAACAAAAAGAGCAGTGAGTCACTATAGGCAGTCATTATGGTGAACGAAACAGTCATAAACCACCACCGGCGTGAGCAATAATTGAAGTTAATAGAGGCCGGTGGACATCAACCGAAACGTGGCGCAAGAAAGTGCTGGAGGCAGGTCGGAATTATCAACCGCGGGGTCAAAGTGGAGGGGCTCTAAGCAGCGCGTTTCCTGGCAAGTCCATCTCACTGATGGAGAATATAGGAATGTGATGTCACGGCGAAGTGAAATGCGAGCACGAGAAAGTGAGCTATAGAAGGCAAATTTGCTTTTCCAGATTCACCGCTGGGTATGACAGGATATTGATTTACAGAGACTTTGTTTTGGGGACAGGGTACACTTGGCGCTCGGCGACCACACAACGCATACATTTTTTTTTTTCTGGGATGGTATTTTTTTTCTTTTTTTTTCTTTTATTGAAGTAAGCAGGAGTATAAGGGGAGTTTCTTTTTTTATTTCTTCCCGTTCACGTTTTGCTCCGGCGTCACAGCACACGTCGAAAATTGCAGAAGAACAGTATCAACAAAATGGACAGTTAAATACGCGCTAACCACAACACATACCTGCGAGTGTGAAAACAAAAGCAAAGGAACAAATATAAGATATTAAAAAGAGAAAGCGAAAAAGAAAGAAGAAAGGAAAATGTCAGTTATTGCAAATAGACGCATCCATAACACTTTCAGCAGGTAACCCTATACTATAACCCTATACCTCCTCAGTCACCTTGCACAGATTTGTGTGCGCGTCTTGTTTTTTGGCGCTTCCTGTCCAGTGCAAGGCAAAAACCTCGGACATTGAGATTCGCGTGAATTGAGCAGTTCGCGCTCGCCTTAAGTTGCTACAATTCGCTTCCGAGTGCAGTGTATCGGTACAGATGACAACTTCGCTGAAGGTATAGTATACAATTCTTTGACGGAATGTTTGACTAATACAAAAGTTCTTTATACAGCAACTAAGGCCGTGTTTTGAGAACTTGTCCTTCATGGTCCAAGTGATGCACCAAGTAGTAACAATGCGTGGTTGGCCGGCATCCTCCGGTTTTGGCCGTGGATATGCTGGAAGACATAAAGGGTAACACGGGGTTCAGCAATGCAAGAGATACGTTTTCGTCTTTCGCACCATATATGCATGATAGGGAGACCGAGCGATGAATTTCAGTTAAGTAGGGAAAGCTAAAAGCACGTGGCTCTTCTGAGCGTATTCTAAGCATTCGGATAATGTATTTGCGCTAACGCTGCCTGAATCTTCACTATATTTACTAATAGCGGGTATAATAGCGGGTATGCGATGCCAGCTGCGAAATCATCATCGTTATCACAATGTGACCGTGCATCTGAAGATTACGCTTTTGGCGTTTGATGTTAATGGGTGAAATGGCGCGAGTCTGATCGCCCGTGGTAATGAGATGCGCCATCGTTATCTGTGATTCGCGCGCTTCTCTCGGAAATACAACTTTTTGCCCACACGAAGAAGGCATGCGAAGGCGAACGAAACAGAACGCAGTTCGCCTGTAATGCTACTCCATCAAGCCTAACTTTGGAGATCCGTTTCCGCGGCGAGCGAATTCTACGGCGGTGGTCCACGCGTGACATCGACTTCGTTTTCAGTTTCGCGACAGCTGCCATTGGTGGAGGCGACACCAAAGAAAAAGGACATAGATAAGTTGCTTAACCGTCTTCTTCTCTCTCTCTCTCTCTCTGGTTGCATAAAAATGTGTCTTGACAGAAAGAGAAATAGACGAACAAAACAATAGTGAGGACCTGCGTATATAGCTCGTATCTGAGCATCTGCACGGTGGTCCGACGGGTTCGATGCGACGGTGAGCGAACGCGCCGCATTTTCGAACGCGTTCGCCGCGGCCCCGGCCACACGGGGGGAGGCGCTAGCCGCAGAGTCAGTCGAAAGGAGGCGCGCGTGGACACCTTAGAGGACCATTAATATTCGCCTCGTGACAGGCCTACATTAGGGACATACCGTAATAGATTTTGAATTGTGGATCGCTTTTGAAATGCCACGGAACACGGGGAGCCAGACAGACAGATCGCGGGGCGCGCGTCGTTTTTCAAACTGGCCTGTCGCCCGGGGCAACCCTGCAGAAGCGCCTTTCGCGTGCACCCCCCCCCCCTCTTTCCCCTTTCACTCTTTAGTCCTGCGTGGCGGAACACCGGACGGATGCCACGCATGTGGTGCGTGAAGTTTGACGCCACCGCAACTGTGCAACCCTGGATCGGCGGCCTCTATTTTTTATTACACTGCGCATATGTCATGGTGTTTTTGTCCTCAGGCATTCGTGCGTGCCTGCCCGCGCGTGTCTGTAGGCGCGCGCGTGCGTTTGTGCATGTGTATGTGCGCGTGCGTTTCCGTGTGCTGGTGTCTGTGCGTCTGTGAGTGTGCCTGTGTGTGTCTGTGATTTCGAGTTAGGGTTCGAAAGTGTGCAACCAAAGTTCTCGTTTTTTTGTGTGTGTGTCGTGCACACGAGTGGCTGCCATGCGTGAGCCTTGAGTTAGCTATGCCGTCTGTCCTGTAGCTAACGTTGGCCAACCTGTTCAACGAGAAAAAAAGAAGCACGGTTATATACAATTATAAGAAATTTGACAGCCGAACGCTGTATGGCATTTTTCACCGTGTTTGCTTTAATTTTTTTATCTAATCGGCTTACGTTATCTGGGACACCCTGTATACAGTTACATATTTCACGTCTGTTTAAAGTATTATTTTACTTTAACTTGACCACTGATACGCATTCAGAGCGTGTCAAGAGCAATCTACTTTCATAGTTTCTGCTCACAATAGTTTTCTTTTTTAACCTCGCACTACACGGCGTATTTTTGTATGCAGCGCTGAACTAGCTTGCGAACTCACAATAGCGCACTTATTGAGATCACGAATGTGAACTTTGCCTATGAAAAACTTTCAGCTTTCGTTTCTACCTTGTCAAATATTGCGAAGGTTTGAAAATGAAAGCTATCCAGGGAAGGGATTATCGAGTGCGGAGAAGCACTGATTAAGGAATATGCTTACAACTCGTCATTCGTGGCGCCAGACGTCAGACTCCATGTAGAGTTAATGTATTGATTACTTAGCTCAAAGTTAGCAATTAATTTTAAAACCTACGTCGGATAAGTACATCTACAGTGTTAGAATTGGAACCCAACGGTAAACAGAAAACATTCGCATTTACAAGGAATTGCGCGTCTGGAGTTACAGTATCGAGAAATTCGTGCTCACCAACATATATATATATATATATATATATATATATATATATATATATATATATATATATATATATACACACACACACACTGCCGCCCATTTCTCTTACCGTATATGTATATCCCTATGCTGGTGATACGTTCCTCCTCATCATCCGTCCCTTTTCAACTCACCCCTGTAAGCGTTCCACGCAGTGTCCGAGTGTCGTCGTGTTTTAGTGCATACAGTTTCGCCATGAGTCATCTGAAAACGGACTGGAAATAACTACAGCGTTCACTGGAAGCAATCATCTGAATTAGGTGGATACAAAAAAAGAGAGAGACAAAGAAAGAAAGCTTGCTTGAGACGGAAACAAAAGGGGCGGCTGCTATAGCTGGACGGGAGTAATTGCCCGCAGCGCTTCCGCACAGCAGCCCCTGTATAAGGGACGTCCCTCTCCCCGCGAACCCGGGTCCCACTGCCATCCCGCGCAGGCGTCGTCGGTGCGGGAGCCAAGAGAACGGGCTCGCGCACCCTGGCACCGCAAGGCGCGATAATCCATTTACGTGGCTGAGTGGTCGCCTTACAAATGAAGATGAAAGGGGTGGGTGGTAATGAGCGCGCTCTCTCGGCCCCGGACACGGCTGATGGCCGCCTCCCTCCGGGTCCGTACCGTGTCCGCAGATAGTTATATGTATATATACGCGCACGCACGCACGCACGCACGCACGCACGCACGCACGCACGCACGCACGCACGCACGCGCGCACGCACGTAGCTACATACGTGCGGTGGTGTGAAGGATGGCGCGTTCAATCGGCCCTGTGCTGCTCCTTTGAGCGAGGACAGCAGCCACGGCGTTGAAATCCCCCACCTCGAGGAGGGAGGGCATATCACTCGCCCGAGGAGGCCCTCGTTCGCTCACTCTGACACCATTCCGGCGCTCACTCGGTCATGATTCGTTTATCCGTCGAGTGGCTGCGAACGAGTCGCCGGGGCTACGTACGTAGCAATGGGAGATGAAAGTATACCAGCCGCAGTCTCGACGGTATTAAACGCTGACACTTTGCCCCTCGAGTGTGGGCTTATACAGTACAAGCCGAGACTAGCGAAACGAAAACTGATGTCGGTGTCTTTTTGATTGACTGATGTTTTTATTGTTACTGTATTGCAAATGTTAGCACCTTTCGTGGCTTACTGTTACAGAGCTGATTGCCGAGTGAAGGCAGAGAAGTGAAGTAGGGCAATAAACAACTTAAAAAGTCAGAGACGAAGCATGGCTAGCTACAGAAAAATAGACATAACGGGGAGCGCATCCTCCAGTCATGAATAACCGGCTTGATTATTCCAGACTAGACGATGCGCTTCCCCGTTCTGGGCCTTCCGTGGTGATATCGGCGGCATCGAACATTTCATTTGGATGTGCCCGCAGTTCGACGCAGAAAGGAAAGCGATGTTCGACAGCCTGCAAAAGATTGGTCTTTCTCACAGTACATTTGAAGACGCCGTTTTCCTCGGAGGGCCCGCTGCTTTCAGGAAGAGAGTGCAACGACTGCTGGTTACCTTCATGCGAGACGCGGGGCTCTTCGACACCTGGTCGACACAGACACTGACACCCTTGGGAGGCTCAGGTGGAACAATTGCCGGCTACGTATGCCAAGCTAACCCCGCCTGTGGCACCACCACCACCACGACCCACCATATAACTACAGGAACTAAGGTTCCTGGTTTTATCGACTGTATAAGATTGCAGTAATCGCGCACTTACTAATTAAGTAAACAAGCACGGTGTCACACGTGCGCAGGCAAACATCAACAAGTCTTGCTCGACAACTGCGGACTCTCGCTGTCACAACGCTGGTGGGGTGAAGAGAGCCGACAACGGGAAGCAAACGCTTCGTACTGCCTCTCGCTTCCCCACGTCTCGGAAAGTTGAGGTTATGTGACTTCCGACAATATAGGAGCGCGGGAACGCAGCCTCCACGAAGCCACCAGCTTCCGCAGCCCCGGCCGAAGTAAATAAAGATGAATCCAGTGAAATTGCATTTCAGTGGATTCCTGGGCACTGCAATATTCCTGGTAATGCTGCAGCGGACGCAGCTGCGAATCGAGCGCACAATAACGCAGAGACAACCAATCTTCCCCTATATAGCGTAGTGAAGTCCGTCTGATCGTGAGACAGATTTCGTCTCAGCAAAACTACCTGGTTTGACCAGCAAACTAAAAAACTCGGAGTTATACTCTATAGACCCATGTATAAACTTATCAATGCCGGAAACTCTAAGAGACAACAGAAAATTTGAAACTTTGGTACACCGGCTGCGCCTTGGTACCGCATTTACGAAACACTTCTTGTACAGAATAAAACGTGTCTCTAGTCCGCAGTGTTCTTGTGGCCATCCAGACGAAGATGTGCATCATCTTCTTATCGAGTGCTCGAAATACGATACACAAAGAACGGTACTGCAAGCTAATTTGTTTATATTAGACAGAAGACCATTCACTCTAAAGAAGATACTTGGCCTATGGCCAACTGCGGGCCTTCAAAAAAGAGTGCTTCTTGCTCTGAAAATGTTTTTAGAGGACACCAACATTTTGAGAAAATATTCAGTAGTGAATGATCCGAATACGCTAAATGGGTTACATAAACGTTCTTCGTGGTTCATAGTTGGTTTATGTGGTGATCGCAACTTTTACGCAACATGCATAATTCTGTCCTGTACTTGGAGTGTATTACAAGTGTTGTGTGTTTTGGCTGTTCAAAACATCGGACTTTATATATGCGTACGTGGACTGAACTAATGCACAAAACTTTGCGGCTCATGTACTGTTGGACTGTATATCTTTTATTGATCCGGTGTTCTACTGAGTGTTATATTTAGTGTCGCTGTACCCCTTTATTGCGCAAATTTGTTTCGTCTGCCAAGTGACAAGGAGTAGCCGGTGCCACCACATAAAGGCGCGAACCTCTCCTAACATTCACTTCAATAAAAAAAAAAGAGAGCGCTGCCTTGACTCATCTGATCCAGTATGAGAATGAGGGTGACGATTTCATGTCTGCAGTTGTGACCGGAGACGAACCATGGTGCCACTTCTGCGAGCCTGAAACAGGACGGCAAAGCTTACAGTGGAAACATTTGAATTCATACCCCCCCCCCCCCCCCCTATAAAGCACAGGCCGTCATTTCCGCCGCAAAGTGCTCTCGACATTCCTGCTAGAATTTGCTAAATCTTTAAAGGCTATCAATTTTTTCCGATATTGTGAAACGTCGGATCGGCTGCGTGTCCCAAACAAGAACAAACGACGTGGAAAATTGACGAACGGGGTCATCTTGTTCCACGACAATTCCCGTCCCCGTGTCGCTGATGTGGTTAATACAAAACCGGCAAAGTTTAAGTGGCAAACGCTGCAACATCCGCCATACACCTCAGACCTGTCGCCTTGCGACTTCCACATTTTTGGGCACCTGAAGAAACAGCTCAAGGGAACCAGATTCGTGTCGGCGTTGACATGAAAAAGTCAGTTGCAGTCTTTTTGAAGTAGCAACCCAAGGAGTTTTATGAGACGGGAATCATGCTACTCGTTAGTGAATGGGACAAATGTCCAAATGCTCATGGAGGCTACTTTTAAATAAAGTACCCCGTTTGTCATATATTCGCATTGGCTCACTTTCATTTTACTTGCCCTCGTATATTATGCAGAACTCCTGCTTTGTATACGTGCTCTCTGTTGCGACTATAATTTCGGTGCAATTAGTCACAATACACGACTGGTGACAGCTACTGCTGCGTAATACATTGGAACAAATGACAGCGTCATTGAGATTTTTCACTGGCCATTGCATGTGTGCAAGAATGTAAAGAAGGTTCTTCAATGACAAAGTCTCATTAACATATTTGTCTTTAACTTCTTCATTTCATGGCCTTTATATGTTTCGTATCAGCGGAATGCACTCCTTAGCTGGTTTCGAACTGATATAGTGCTAAAGTTCATGCGATATTTTCTTTACTTATTAAATACACAAAAACATGGAAGCATTGATATCAGTTATTTTGGGCACAATTTTTGGTACATACAGATATATTCCTCTATGAAAAAAAATACATGTTTTACTTGTTTTGACAGTGCGTGGCGTTCAACAATTTGTTTGCAGCATCTTTGGCAATGCAAATGCAGTTATTATTTATGTAATTGACCCTCTACAAATTGTTTAAGAGGAAGCCTTAGCTCGGGCCCAACTCCGACGCGGCCTATTCAAATACATGTAAAACGCAGAAACGCTATTCTGAGACAACCTCTGGATCGCTTTTAATAAAATTTGTTGCATTTGAGAGAGAAAGCTGAAGTCTAGTGTCTGTTGAAAGTGGAAGTTCAATTTAGGGTCTGAATTTTGTTAAAATATTTTGAAAAATTCGAAAGTACGAAAATAATGAAAGCACGACGTTTACAACCTAATATCTCTGCATCAAGAACACATATCGTGCTTCTGTAAACGCCATCTACTATAACAATCAAAGCGGACAAATTTGGTATGTCAATTTGTATCTTACATGAATTGGTTACGTTGTGTGCAAGGGTTCTGCAAAAGCCGTATTTCCATAATACTAAATTTTTTGAGATTCATGTGTAACATATCAATTTTTTACGCTGTAAATGTACTATCAGAGGCAATTCACACAATTGTCGTATCATTTTTTATTGTTGGGTTACGGAGTTTTAAACTTGATAGTTTCGTTTACTGCAAATTGGCAATCTTTGCCAATTTTTAATAAGGAATTGATAAGCTAAGTGAAAAAATTCAAAACAGAAACTAGAATTCAAGTTTTCTTTAAATGCAACAAACTTCGTCAAGTTTGGTGCAGTGGTTGCCGAGAAAAACGAATTCTCCTTCTACATGTATTTAGATAGGAGCACCCGAGCTAAAGCTTCCCCTTAAGGAGGAGGCCGAGCTGCAATGTGAGCCCCCCGCCTCGAACGAAATTTCTGGCTACGCCACTGATATGTATATATATCCAGGAAAACAGTCACAATATGCGGTCTATATGCGGTTGGAAAATGCCTTTCGGAAATTCTCCTTGGGAAGAACTTATACGTGTCTGTTCATAATAAGGTGTTATTAAATCGGCGCGATAGGGCCATGTATGTCTTGTGGACAGAGGGGTTACATATAGTGAAGGGGCGACAGCTAATTCGTGGTTAATTTGGCGATGCAACAACTATAAGCAGTATTTCTGTCTCCTCATTTCAACTTAGGGAAATCCTTTAGTTAGCATTAGTTCTTATCGGGAGTGAGAACGTTCGAACTTAGAATAAATAAAACGAATAGACTTTTTCTAGATTCTCTCAAGTTTGTTGACGTTCAGTTTAGTATATGCATTCCATGCAATGCAGGCATATTCTAGTTTTGGCGGGATAAAGGTTAGGTAACTGAGTAGCGTAACATTTGAAGGGAAATTTCAAAGGTTCTGTAGCAGGAAACCTAGATAGTGGAAGGCAGAAGAAATTAAGTCGTCAATGGTGGAGGTTCCCAGAAAAGTTGTTAGTGCATTTTATGCTAAGATACTCATGACTGTCAACTTTCTTTAGTGGTATCGACCCCACTTTATCCACGTGCTACAGTAGACCTTTTTTTTTATTATACGAAGGCAAACAGTTTTGTCTGTATTGGTAGCCATGGCCCATTGGTGGTGGTGGTGGTGGTGGTGGTGGTGAATTGTAGCAACAGGCGGGTTTAGCCTGGCGAACAAGGCCGGCAATTGCTCCGCCCGAGCGTCTCGCACAATACCGTCTCGCACAAATGGGAACAACTCGTGCTGTGTCTTCCAATATTCAGGAACATTGGAACATAAGATGCTCTAAACAGTACAACTAAAAACTTGGCAACAATTTTTTTTTTTTTGGCGTAGCGCCTTAGGAACACAGTCAAGAGGCTGTCAAGGCCAGAAGATGTCTTTGTTATTAAATGTAGTAGCATACAAAAATAATGCCATGATAATAGATAAAATTTCCCTCTTGCGGTTGAAGCAGTGCAGAACTGCAGAAGATATATCTGGACTTGCACGAGCAAATACAATATGAAAATAATCGTTAAAGTGTTGTGCGATTGTATTCAAGTCATTACGAGTTATTCCACCAATTGAGATCTTAGTGACAGGCCTCCTGCTATCGCTATAGGTGTCGCAAAAACGTAGTCGACGCCTTCTTTATAAAGTTGGGAAACGTGTTAAAGTAGAAGTGTTCTGAGTCACGTACAGCGCATGTCAGTTTGTTTTTCTCTAACGTGCGGAAGCTTCCTTTTGACTATAGTTTTAGTTTCAACTTTAACAGCACTATGCGTTACACAAGGCGGGATTTTGTTGACTTTCTTAATTTTAGTTCGCAAGAGTGTGTCTATGCGATGCCTGCCCATTTGAATAAAACTAGCCAACTGTGAAAGCACGTCATCATAGTTTTCACTGAAACCTTTAAGACAGGATTCCATGTAGAAGCACGTTAGCATCATCGGCTCTGGAGTAATCTTTAGAGGACTTCGTTTCAGCAGTTTTAACAACAATAGGCTTAACATTGTGCAAGGACACAGCAATAAGGCAACGCATAACCTGATACGCCGTATCCAACCAACAGAATGTGCTCAGAAAAGGCGCGATTTACAAACACAAAGCCTAACATGAACATGACAACCCTTGTACTCTGGTGGGTTCATTCATTAAACGATTCTGTTAGATAACGTGCTAGCGTAATATCAAAAATAATGTTAGCGTTTACATTAGCCTTTTTTCTCGCCGGAAACAGTTCCCAATCGATACCCGGCAAGTTCAAATCGCCTGTATTTTTTTTTCTTATTTTGATAAACAGCTATCTATTCTTGTAGCTTATTCAACTCAACCAGTAACTTATACGAATTTTCTCGTTACTGTCATAGTAAGGAGAATGAATGAAGAAAACCTTTATTCATAGTAATGTATGCCCTTGTTTTGGTTACGAACATCACCACAACGAAGTTAGAGTTTAATTCACGCTGACTGAATGAACTCTGGCCAAAAAGAAGATGGTGCTCGAAAAAGTTGCCAGATAGACGGCGATGTCTGTCGAAACATAGCTGGCTACAAATACAGTGTTCCATACGAAAAATCAAACGAAATTCTTGGCTTTCTTTATTGAAAAGTGCAATGTATACGCTACGTAGTTTTGAAAGTTATTGGAGATCGCTGAACTTGTTCTTCAAGAAAATCCGTAAAAATCCGTAAACACGAATAATGCACAGGTCGCGATCTTTTATTACAATGCTATATTGCAGAAAACAATGACTTTGGGGGTTTTCTGTTGGCCTTATTGTTTCCGACGAGGTTTGCGTACTCTATGCATGTTCCAGTCCTGCAAGGCGATCTGGAAATTTCACTCACTGAAAGATTGCGCAAGCGCCTCAATGAAGGCAAGACCGCGTAATCTGATAATAGGAGGAATTGGTCATTCTCTTCACAGAACAACAGTGTAAATGTTGAGGAGGAAAGCTCTGGGGCAGTGCACCACTAACGTAGGTTGGCAACGTGGTAGAATACACGCTCACATCACTCACCTAAATTTTTCCAGGTCCCGCACTCACTCACGTTCACGCTCACCCCCACTCACACTCACTGAAACCCACTCGCATTCACACTCACCTCCGCCCGCGCTCACCGGCACTCACTTGCACTTGCACTCACGCCTTTGAAATGAGTGCGAGATAGTGTGAGTGAGTGCACTTATGAGACAGTGCGCCTACCTATGACCACTACCGTATATATTCTGCAGTACGCTCTTTTCGGCCCGCCAACATATCTCAGATCGCAGGGACAAACATGTTCAATGCCGGTGTGCCTTGCAGCCAAAACAACTCATATGCTGCTGATGATGATGATGGAATGACCAAGAGCCCCACGTGCGACACATACAGCTGTGATGAGACGCTCGCGCACATTATCTGTGTGTGCCCGCGATATAGTGCCGATAAGCAAGTGATGCAGCAATTGGACGATCGCCCACTATCATAACTAAAAGTTCTAGGCCAGTGCTCCCAAAAAACATCCGCGCAGAAGGCCTTATTCGCTCTACAAAGATCCCTACGGTCTACGGGCCTTCACTATAGGCTCTAAGAACGCCGCTCCCTACTGCTCTATTGGCCGCGAGATCGACCTATAGGTGGCAGCACCGTCGCCCCGTTAGTGTGGATGCGTCGCCCGTGCGGTGTGTGGAAGTGCAGGGAGCTACAGTTTTCCTTTCGCGATTCTGTGCTCCGTGCCTGCAGAAAACGCTTAATTTAGCATCGTGTGATTTTGTTCGATTCCGCAATGCAGCACATATTGCACAGAGCCAGGGATAAGCTTTCACTGCTATCCCGTTGACGCGGCACGACGCCGAGAATGGCTCGTCAGGCTTCGGAACGGCAAGGCGCCTTCCAAGTATGCGATGGTGTGCAGTAAGCACTTCGACGATGGTGCATTCAAGCGTTCGCTGACGAAAAAGGATGGCGAGTAGTCCAATTTGATATCTCGTTTGGGAATCCTAATCGGCAATCTGGTCATTAATGTTTGCTGCATGCGTAGTTGCTGTGTGGTTGCTGTGTTTGTGAAGATCGTTGCAGTCCGCGAAAGTTCGTGTCGGCGTGGCCTGGGATGCCAGTAATGAGTTGCCTGTGCTTTTATATACTTCCGCAAGTAAATTAACCGTGTGTCCACGCATGCAATTTATTTTATAAACTTCATGCGCCGCCTGCGCAGTGAATTCAAGGTTCGCGCTCAGCTGCGAGTCCGTTTAAACGACCGTCACCGAGCGTCACTAGTAGTCACATTTTCCGTTGTCTTTCCTCAGCCACGGGAACTGTTCTCTGTGTTCAGAAGTGTAAATACGAGCACCGAAACACAGCAAGTGTGTACGCATGATCTCGTACAGATTAAACAGTGTCGTTTCGCGAGCCATCAGCGGATGGTCCACTAAGCGATGAACGAACATGCGCGAGCGAATTTATTGCTACTGCTCATATTGATATATTTTTTTCTTTCTTTTATAAGGGGCGGAAAAAATTTAAGCCCGATGCACTGCATTCAAGCACCACTGCAAATTCAAGTACCTGCATGCGAAAGTAATTAAAGGGATATAATGATTATGATACAACATAAATTATACGTTGCATGCTTTATTTGAGCTTCGTGTAACGGTTGCAACTGGTTATAAAGCGACTCGAAAACATTTTACAATGGTAGTAACACTCTGAAACTAACTCGCGATTTCGTAGGTCTGGCTAAAAACAAAAATGGATAAAGCAACATAAGTTCTCTAAATTTATCGCATAACGTAAACACATCGCAAATCAGCGAGTCAGCTTAGTATGATGTAATGTAAACAAATCGCGATACGCGCCGCGACCAACTACATCCGAACAACTTGAGGCAATGCTTTACCCTGCAGGGCATGTGCAGTTCAATTCTGCTATTTTTGTCTCGTCGCTCAAATTCAGGTCGACTCGGTGTGGGTCTTTACTAAGCGCGGACGACTGCAGCACGAATGCGATAACGTGCACAGGGCCGTCAGAGCAGCAGGTGGAAGCGACGGCACTACACTCAATGATGTGGCCCGCCGCAACGACTTGGTCGCCTTCGACGAGACACCTGACACCGTCCCTAACATGGTTGAGAATTGTGCTTAGGGATAAGGGTGCTGTAAAACGGAAAAAGAGCGCATGTTAACCTCACAACACATTGAAAGGAGATGAGCGCACATGGTGTGGTCGCGTTAAGCAAATGCTTTTCGCATCAGTACACTAAAAACGTACAGCGATTTACTTTACGAATTTCCGTTACAAAAATGAAAGAATAACAGGTTGAGAGGTTACTAAACATCGAACAAACCGTCCTCGTCAACATCCATCGTGATTTCGCGAACTACGATCGCTGCACACTGCGGCTGGAACGGCGACGGGCCACCGGCATCCACACTTAGGAGCTTCGTCACCTCGCCGCTAGGAGCCGACTCTGTTCGATCTCGAGGCCAATAGTTTGTTTTTGCTCGCATCTATTTCTCTCTCTCTTCTCTTCAACTTTTTCTCTTTTATCCCTCTTACCTCTTCCCCTGTGCAAGTCCGGCAGCCAACCAGAACTACCTCTGGTTAGCCTCTCTGCCTTTCCTTGAATAATTTCTCTCTATATATATGCTGATTATTTTATCACGATAACTAGCACTGAATGGAACCACCTGCCTGCCTCCGTCGTTTCGATCACTGACGTCACCACATTCAAGACAGACGTTGACAGCAAATATTGTGCCTGCTCTTTGTTGTGTTGTAAGTACTTGCATTTTCCTCTCTTTTCCCACTTCTCATTGTAATGCTTCGGCCTTGAGAGTAACTAAATAAATAAACATTCGTCCGTATGGACGTACTTCAACTCTTCAGCTGCTTACATGTGAAACTACAACGCCCATCGCCCCCTTCGCACATCCATTGATTGACATGTGCCAATGCAAAAAACATTATGAAGTGACATTTCAAGTTTTATATACGTTCTTCCCACTTTGCATGAAATTGCACGCACCTTGCTTTTTGAATTAAGGGCCTGTTGGTATCGTTACTGGATGATGATAATCATGGTGATCACGACGATTTATAAGCCATTTCAGAAAGAGCATCAACTTCACACAACATGCCTACTGTCTTCTCGCCTGCATGTCACTAACGCGCATAACAGAAATAAAAAGCGACGGGCCGCGTCTGGAATATACACGAAAAAAGGAGCGCAACCTGGCCCAGGCTTGCACGCGACACCGCTACCGCGTATACTGCACAAATGCAAACGCACACACGCATGCACGCATACCGTACACAGCACCCCGAAGATGAGCTGTACGCATGCAGTGACACGATCGGGGCGCAGGGCTCCCCGTGCAATAGCGGGGCTTTCGCCGCCCACGGCGGGGCCACTCGGCGCCGCTGTGATTTATAAACGTCTTCCATCAAACGCCAAAGTCCGGGCACAATGCGATTGGGCCGGCGAAGAGCGAATGCTGCAACGCTGCTGCTGCTGCTTCGGCGGGGAGTCCCCTTCCTGCCGCGCGGTCCGTTGTCTACATCGCCCGGAGTGCCTCATTCCGCCTCGCGCTCGCATAAGCTTTGTGCGTGGCCCCACGCTTTGCCGCGTCCTCCTTAGCACCGTTCACTCTTGCTCGTCAGGTCTGCCGGTCTTTGCTTTTGTCCTGCGCAGAGAAAGTGAATTGGTCCATGGTCAGTTTCGCTTGTTCCTTCCCGACACGAATTCTCACGCGTTCTCGACACTTCCTGAATGTGTTGCGTCGGTCTAATACTATGCCTCGTTCGGTGTTGTGAAACGTTTTCAGTGCGTTTAATTGTCTATAACAGGATAGATAGATAGATAGATAGATAGATAGATAGATAGATAGATAGATAGATAGATAGATAGATAGATAGATAGATAGATAGATAGATAGATAGATAGATAGATAGATAGATAGATAGATAGATAGATAGATAGATAGATAGATAGATAGATAGATAGATAGATAGATAGATAGATAGATAGATAGATAGATAGATAGATAGATAGATAGATAGATAGATAGATAGATAGATAGATAGATAGATAGATAGATAGATAGATAGATAGATAGGAATAAGGTAAAAGGTAGGGAGGTTAAGCAGATCGCAATATCCGGCTTGCTACCCTGCGCTGGAGAGGGGGAAAAGGGAGAATGAAAGAGGAAGAAGGAGAAAAAGAGAGTACAAGACTATCAGGGAGACCCCGACGCACGCACGAAATCAGAAACACCTTGTATGTATATAGTCGTTCGCACTGGCATGCAGTTGTCCGAACAAAGGGCGCGATCTTGTGCGCTGAGAATTTAGGAGGGGAGTTTTGTATTTTCTGTGCACGAAATGATGGTGGATTGTGGAATGTTCCACTACTAAAGGGATGCCAGCAACGCACTGAACGTGTACGCCGTACATACATCGCACTTTGAGCAGATGTAGTGTGCTGGTTGTTTGAGAGTACACAGATGACGCCTTTTAATGAGCATAGTATACGTTAACACACTACAAAGGATGTTTGTACACTGTATTGTTAATTGCTATCCCAAATGACATATGCCAACGCCTAGATTGAAAAATGCAATAACCATTCATTCTTTTGCAAGGGGTGGAGACAAGTTAACCGTCAAGCGTTACGTTCCGGATACTTCTCAGTAGTCTACCTACCTGTTTCGACGCGAGACCAACCGTGTCGCTGAGTTGTGGTGGAAAAGTGCTCGAATGTGAAATTGCGACGAGCTTCACTTCAAGGAATGAAGAAGCCCATTTAATCCATTCTTATGCTACTTCAAGAGAGGCAATGGCATGCGTCACATGCACGACCATAAATATACATAACTTACTATAGCATCTACGTTATCGTAACATAAGGGCACGTTAACACATTTAGCCTTAACACAAGCATAGAAGCTTCGCGTCCGCCGACCCCGAAGTGCGCGTGTCATTAAATAGGGAGGCTACACAAGCAAGGTCTAGTGTTGCGCTGAGGGTGTCTCCTAGCGCTGGCGAGATGAGGAAGCATGCCAGTGGCGTTGAGCCGCTGTGGTACGCGAGAAGAGACCGATCAAACGCAGCGGACGTTGGTCAGATAGAGAGAGACAGAGAGAGAGAGAGAAAGGCAGAGGGGGAAATACAGGGAGGTTAACCAGAGATTATTTCCGGTTAGCTACACTGTACCGGAGGAGGGGCAAAGGGATGCGATAGGTCAGCATGCAAAGAAAGAATTGCACCTTGATGTTCACCGCGGTGTGCTATGCACGCAGTTGCTCGACAGGAACGCTTGTGCGCACGACTCTCGTGCCAGCAGTGGAAGCCAGAACGCTGCCCTGACTCCGGCAGAGTCGACTGAGTGGAGCATGACGGCGCGTACACGTGCACGCTGTCGCTTGTAAAGCCCCTCAGGAGGCCTTCTAATCCGCCACGCGCGCGTAGCGCATGCTTCGTCGATAACAGTACCCCATGAAATGCCGACCCCAGCGGCGATAGCGCAAATGCTCCTCGAGCGTCCGTTATCCGGTTATCCCATTGGTCTTATCTCATGCGTCATCGAGGTGCATATAGGGACGTTCATAGACACACAAATGCCCAAGCGCTGGCATAGATGTGCGTAGAGGACTACTATAGAGGCGCGGCGCCTGCAACTTCTCGTCACACAGGCGTTGTGAGACGCCTGGTAGCTTGCAGGGTGATGTTTCTGCAGCGCAGCAGCAGTTGTATCGCGTGCGGCCTTCAACATGTCGCTCCGGGGTATACGATTTGAAGTTATATAACATAGTTCAAGGAGCTCGAGGGCAACTTAAAATTTTGCTATCGTTGTCAGTGCGATAGCACTGTATAACCAGGCCGAACTGCCAACATTTTTCCCACAAGGCCTCTTACCTAGCTTTTCAAGGGCAGATAAAAATATATGTATACACATTTGGACGCACCGTCAAGAAGTCACGTCCTGCGGAAAGTAGACATTCCGATCTTATTGTAAGACGTACAATGGAAAGAAGACACCTTCTAGAGGAGAGGTGGGGCAGCTGGGACTTCCCTCGAAGCGACCTGTCCGGGACACTCGCGCGGGCAAGCAGATAAACGTCGTGACGGAGGAAAAAGAAAACGAGAGAGAGAGAGAGAGAGACAGGGACGACAGCCACCCCGCGCGCGTAGGAGTGTCGCTCTTCTCAGTTTGCTCACGGGACCATTCACTTGTCATTCAAAACGCTGCCACGCAGAAGAAGTTGACGTCTGGGCATCGACTCCCCGCTACGCCGCGCGTCCACCGTCGGCAGCATCGACGCGGGAGATGCCATATACGCGCGCGCCACACAGACACGCACATACAAACACCACAGATGCGCGCCGCCCGTATGTATACAGCTGAATGCGACACGTCGTATAGGAAGGCTGACGCGCGACCTGTCGCTTATTTGCATTCGAGTCGGAGTGCGATATACCGCGCACGCTACCCGCGCCGACGCCAAAGCGGAGCGCGCAAGAAAGAGATCCGCTGCATTTTGTGGTGGCGCGAGTTTCTATAGGAAGATGCGCGCTTGACCTTGTCACGGCTTTGTCTTGCTTCTTCTTATTCTCCTTTTCTTCGCAGTGGCTACAGCCGGATAGACACCCTTTTTGGCCGCGACGGTGGCCCTCTCTGCATCTGTGTGTCTCCGCTGTCTTCGTGGGGGACGGATGACGAGTTGACGGACAGTCCCAATATACTCGTCCCACTGGGCTCGTTTTGAGCGACGTGGCGGCGTTTCGCGGTCTGTCTGTCTGTCCGTCTAACCCCCTATACATCTCCTATTTTCTTTCTTGTCAATTTTTTTTTTTTTGCCTTCGTTCTTTCTCCTGATGTCGGGTGAAGCCACGTCCGACTCTGTGTGCCGCACCCCGCGAATTCTGTCTCCCGATGTCCTCCCCCCTCTGCAATACGCGGACGCTCTCTGCAGCACGGCCGTGTAGAGTATACCTTTGGTCCGTCACCCTGTAGGTGTTGAGGGGCAACCAGGGGACCGTGTAATGATGCTTGACGAATCGCGTCGCAGTGACTGCGCACACTTATATATATATATTTATACTACTACGGCTCACGTGCCTGCGCCATCGCTTACATATACAAGACTTCGCTTCCCGCACCTGCGGTTAGACGACACTTTCCCCGTTCGTATAGTCGCCTCCGCACGTAGACGTCATTGCGGTAGAGAGGGCCTTGGGCACAGCTAGCGAGCACACCTGCTCCGCCGACCACGGGGGTTCGAATCGGTGTGGTTTACGCACAGCAGACGTCGCGATGACTCGCGCACTCTTAGTACTTTAGATTTATTTATTTTGTTTCGTTGATTGCCTTCGTCTCGTACTCCCATTCTCTTATTTCTCGTCTATTCTCTCTTTCTCTATGTAGTATACATCTCTTCTCTTTTTCGTGCGTGAAGGACACTCGGGCGGAAGCCGAGAGACGCCGCCCAGTATAGTTCCTTCGATGAAACTGCCATGCCATATACGGCGCAAAGGAATTCTAGGTGCGGGGAGCGCACGTCAGGATCGGTGACACGCTGCTCTGCTCCTCGCGGGCACGCAGTTTCGCGGAAATGCGTCTCGTTGCCATTTTCGAGACAAGCACGCGACTGCCTCGTTGCGTCTCTCCCGATCCTTTTGTTTGTATATATAGCTTTCCCTGCGTACACTGAAACCTTTCCGACGCCCCTCCCCGACGCCCGTCTTCGTCAGCACTCATTCTTCCGCTGCGCGTAACAAGTGCTTGTAACAGGAGTCAGCGGGGGTATCTCCGAGAACCCCTCACGGGAGCCCATACATGTATACGCCTTGCACGCTCGGACGGCTCCGCAAAGTGACAATTCTGGTTCGTTTATCTGCAAGGGCCCTGGAAGAAGAAGAAAGAAAAAAAGAACGGTTCTTGTAGACTGGAGGAGATGAGCAAAGCGTCATTTCAATTTTCGATACGACTTCTGTGGCCAAACGTCTGCTGGTATCAGGTTTGAGAACTTACAACCTGTGTCATTGCGGTTGTCGGTGTTTTGCTTATGGCGTCGTTACTTTTTTGTTTTGTCTTCGCAAGCAGCAGTGTATGTTATCGACAAATGGCGAGGGAAGACGCAGCAGCTTCTGTACGAATCCTTGTTTATGTCTGTCCAGATAACTTCTTCAGCACGCAGATAGCCGCAAGGTACTTGCGAATGTGCGGAAATGGGATCCTGCGGTGCATTCGAGTGCTCGCTTTACTTAAGACAGGCGTGACACAAATCGGTCTGTCTTTCAATTGTCAAGTTCGAAATTGAGGTTTCTTTTGTATGTATGTTCTTCTTGTTAATGTTGGAATGAACTGTGCTGCACAGTCTTGCAGATGTGGCAATGATCGTACCGCGTCCGTCTCAAAATATCGATAAGGCGAGGTCATCATGTTACCAATAAGTTTAAAACATTCGCTTCCACAATACTATCCGTTACACATTCTTTCTTCGCACTTATATGTGGTATATCACTCCAGAAGAATGATCTTCGAGTGAAACAGGCATCTTATACGTGCAGTAACCATGTGTTGGAAGGTGTGCATCAGATATCCACCAATTAAATTTTATGTAGTTCAGTTGGTATAATAAAATGTAAGTCGCCAACAACGCTGCTGTTGGCACATTGGCATTAGATGAAGCGGGGCCCGTACTAGCGTTACAGCGCTGCATCGGATGACGCCGTCCACACGAGTCGGGACATAGTCATCTCAGAATACACATCTTCAGAAGATGGGAGATCGAGGAAGTGGCCACGCGGCATTTATTTTTTAAGCTCCACACCCTTCGAAACGAACACACTGAGACGACTTATGAGTGCATTATGCACTACCCGACTTGTAGCAAAGTGTAAAGACAGTTCATTATTCGATGTTATCCAGTTGAACGTGTTCGCACATCCTTTTACGGAGTCCCTAACTCTTCAGGGTGGGTAAGGCTCTCAGTTCAAATTTCTGAAAGGCGACACCTTGACTCATCGCCAGGTCTGACTGAAGCCTTACAAGTGATCGAAGACTTACAGGATTGTCATAGTTGAACAGACATGTACGTTCACACTATCGCAGAGCACTCTTTGCTTATAGCGTGTTCGCGTAAGATTCTCTTCAATACTTGAATATCCGCCTGCGCTGTCACTTACCTTTTCTTTAAAAAAATATTAAACATTCGTCTGAGGCTGCAGTGGAGTAGCGACCACCGACATCGGAAAAACCTGGACTTGCTTCATTGTACGGAGCTGCTTCGTGGAGAGTTCGGCGACACTCTCGCGAGTTCCAGAAAAAAATGGCTTCCGACGGCAGCATCCGAGATTCCACGGCTCACATCACCGGAACACATCATCGGAAACGCCAGCGACAATCCTGCAGATAAAAAAAATACAGAGAAGGATAAAAAAAGCGCGACAAAAGAGCGTGGACTAGAAGGTTCATTCAGACTACTCGCGTGCGCCGTTCTGCATACCAGCGTGGACGCCTTGGCGACAACTCGGATGACACTGGGACGCGGCTGTCACGACGACCGAGACAACGCTCTGTGTGTGTTGGGGGGGGGGGGGGGAAGCCTCGTGTCACCGAAACTCGGGCTCAGGTGCGTCCCGCCCCGTGCGTGGTCTTGGGGCGACCACCCGCCGAGCAGCGTGACGGGCGTGTGTGTGCGTGCGTGCTCGTTCGGAATGCACCGTCGCGTTGCGCCTTGCCTTTTCCGCATCATGACAGCCAGCAGCGCGGGCTTCTTTATCTGAAGCAGCCCGAAGGGCCAAGGAGATAAAGAGAAAAACAAACAAAAACATACTGCGTGTATGGACAAGAGAAAGAAGCGCAAAAAGTCTATACGCCTGCCTGCCCCAACCGAGGTGCGGCCGGCGGTGGCACACGCTTGCTCGCGAGCCACTTGGCCCCCGGGTGACCCGCCCCGGTGCCTCTCCCTGAAGCGCCGTCTCGCATGCGTATACGCGGACGTTCGGCTGCTACGACGGGACGCCGGAGACGCGACTCGAAGTGCGATAATTGTCCCGAGCAAGCGCTTGCCACGCATGGTCAGTTTTCCGATGCCGGTGGCTCGGCCTCTTCTGGACGGACGGGCGTCTGCAGTGTGGTCGGGCTCGTCGTGGCTTGGAGAGAGGTCGCGGGCAGTTACGACGACCCCGCGTTCTTCTACCGGCGCAGTTGTTGGTTTGCGAGAACTCAGACTGTGCCGTGCGAATGGACTGAAGGGGAAAAAAAAGAACTAGACAATGAAGATATGGAGAACGAAAAATAGCGACTATCTGCCTTCTAACGGCTACCCGGACCTATGCCAAGCTGTGTACACAACCTTTAGCCCAGGTAGCCACCCAGTACTGTCTGTCGAATAAACTGAATATTGAATTGAATTTGCAGTTTGCGAAAAGAAGCGAGTACAGCATACTGGTAAAACAATATAACAACCGGATTTTGGCATACGCAGGGTGGCCCACTGTTATAGGGCCCGCACGACTGCAGGACACGCGCGAATTTTTCCGTCTGACAAGCCTACAATCATCCGGCTTCGCCACAGAATGCTCATGGCTGGTGGCTCTGGTGCCGTTCTACACTGCCCTTCTACAGTGCACTGACTTCAGCCAGGACTTGCGGATAGAACGCCCGCAAAGCGATCGAAAGCCGCACAGTACAGTGTTGCCTTCGACGGTTGACCCGCAGTCTTAAATGTAGGTATATATCCTCAAGCTACCAGTAACATTGCCCAGACTGTCTCGCATCCAGCCCGCTGAACTCCGGCTATAAAAAGTTTTGAATGATGAGCACGAAATTTTCTTCTCTCCACAGAGCGTTAGGGCAGTACGTATAAAACGCATGTGACCGACTATAGTTCGCCACATTTCTTTGTCTTTTTTTTTGCATTATAGATGCATAGGATTTAGCGTAACGTCACGCGTGTAGTGGCTTCGTTGCTTTTTCCCAGAGTTTGTACGTCGTTGAGATAAGTTTTTCTGAGCGCGAAAGCCAGATTGGTGATGAAATTTGCTCGTAACTTGGCTCTGCAGGTCAGAAGTGGCCAGGATTGAGAGCGACAGTGTGATGGTCTTGCAAGATTATGATTATTCATGATCGCTAAGTTGCAGCGCACGAATACATGACAATAAGCGAAGCGCGGCGTTTTATATATGTGTGTGTCTTTCTCAATGTCCTGCATTCGTGCGATGCAAGTTAGGAATCATTTTTGGCCTGCCTAAACTGGCGCTCACATTAAGTAATTACCCGCAATGTTCGATTCATTATCTCTTGATCATTGTATCTTTTTTTAAGGATTGGCCGAAAAAATTTGTTGGTGCGACGTCTTCGGAAACCATTCCGGTGCACCTTTGAGGTCCTGTAGGAGTCATTCGCTTGTTTTTATTGCCATCCGACCTAAATGGGCCCGTGCCCATGAGGGATGATGGTCTGGCCACGCGTCGAAATTGATAAATAATTTGTTTTCTTTTCATATAGAGACCATACACGGCGATTCCCGGCGACAATATTGCGACCAGGTTCTGTCGGTTTTTGTCCGAATGTACTGAACTGAAGGTTCGTCTGTTAAGCATACTCCTCGTCCTAGTAATCACAGAGGAGCGGTATTGAAGCTTATATAGTTCCTCTTCCAACGGAAAAACGGTGCTGTTCTTCATTTGAGGTCGTCAGGCAAGATCTTTGAGCCGAGGCTTGTTTATGAACACATTCTTCTAAAAATTATACATGCCACTCCGCTTCATTTCTGTAGGAGGTCTAATGAATGCAACAGAAATTTGGCATACACTCAAGAGAATTTATCTACCTATTTTTGTGAGGAAATTACACCTACGCAAAGTGCATAGTTTTCAGTAAACCTTGGGATGCGAGTCGAACTCATTTGTTTTCCCTTTTTACTTCAGTGCTGCAATGTGCCCCAGATATGTTAAGATGAGAGTTTTTGCAGACCGCCTGCGCAGAATATTTTTGAAATATGTGTTGGACGGGATGAAGATATAGGAGACAGATGACGCAGGTATTTCTTTTTTTTTTACTATTGTACTGATATATGTTATGTTTCAAAATGTTGACTTCAAACGTATCTCAATCTCTCGAACAAGAGCTGGTGGTACTGCTGAAAGACCTTTTATCCACGCTGGGTTTGCACACCATTACAAAGAAACTCTCATAGGTTACATATCGGCATGTGCCTTAAACCAACAAGAGCATTGTAGTGAATTGCACGACACTTGATTCATTCGTAAAAAACATAGTGATAATGGCATTTTCCGAGATTTAATAGTTTACATTTCCGACTAACTGAGCGTTATTTTTTTTCTCGTTTCTTTGTTGTATTAATACCACTTCTATAGCGTTTGTGTATCTACCGTGATTGCGCTTGTTTTCATTAATTTTTACGCTTTCTACTGTTTTCCTACTCACTGATGTACCCACTCCTGCTTGGGCCCGGAAAGGGTCTGCAGTATCTCTAAATAAATAAAAACAAACACTCGCCTATAGATCTCGTCGTTCGGACTTCCTTTAGAGGCGGCTGCAGATGTATGAGTAATGCGATACTCTTGTACGAAAGTCAACGAAACGGCCGCGAACCTTTCTCACATTCGTCTTGCCTCCCGCGTATTCGTCCCGTTGTCGGTCAGAGTACGTTTTTCGTTTGTTGGCACCCCTCGTGTGCGTGCGTAACTTCGCGTAAAGAACAGGAAGTCTTTTGTGCCCAGTGGAAACCGCATCACCTTTCGCTGTTGCAGTTCTCCACTGAGAGTGGGCGCGAGCGCGTGCTTTGCATGCTGTCTTACACTGCTTCGGCTGCCTTCTTTATCTCGGTCACGCCTGTGGTCTGTAGCATCTTTTCGTGTAGGCAACAAGCAGAAAAGGTGTCCGCGTGCACAGAGCCTACACAACGTGGCGATCACTTTTCGAAATACGCGCGATGGAAGGCCCATGAGAGCTGGTCGCACATAAACGCTTAGCGATTGACAGAGGTGTTCGGAAGCCGCTGAACCAACTCGTATCGGGACTTCATAAAAAAAGTCGAAAGTGGCAACTTATGTTCAATTCCAATGGCAGATCGCGAGCGCTTGGCCGGAGCACGAACGGAGCGCGTCGTTACTACTGAGATAGCTCTCGTCAAATCTGCGAATGGAATGCGTGCGTTCCTGCGGGGGCACTTAGTACAGGGAAATCAAGTGAGAGGGCGCTAGACTAGATGAGGTATTGGGTAGGGCTCATCTCCATCACCACCATCATCTGGATCATCCCGGCCACGGTGATCCCGCATTCCGTGCGTTTGTTTTTCTTCCGTGTCGGAAGAATCATCACTGGACTTGGGAATTTATTGTGTCTGAGTCGGAGCTGTCACTGTCCAGTTGCAGGAACAAAAACGTACGGCGCAACGTAGCGTCCGTGTGTTCCATGTCGTCCGTAGCTGGCATAGCTGCCGGAAACAGGCGACCGTGGCAGGAAGCAGAGGCGGGTGAAGGAAATACGTCACGCGGACTTCCGGTCGAATCTGCCGATTTTGTCGGAGCAAACATTTTTGCTCCGCAGAGCGATCCGGAATCGGTGGCCGGTCCCAATCTGCCATTAGAACACACAACTCACCCTTTCATTCTGCCATTGGGATAGGATTGCTACACACAAAGCAGAAAAGCTTGATCTGGATCTGCCATTGTGATTCAACATTAAACGGACACTAAAGAACAACAATAAAGCCGCTTTCAGGGTAAAAATATTATTTAGTGACTGTATTTTCAATCATTTTGTGAATAGTCCGCTGGAGGAAAAACATATCTTGCGCTGGGACCTCACCCCCACAACACGTCATTATTACGTTTCACGTGTATTTGTGCCGTTTTGGCGCAGGAAAGGTTCCCAAAACATTGCTAGTTTTCTTGGTTCCGTTAGAATGCCAGTGTAGTAATACTTTACCATTAAAAATGTTAGACTCGACTAAACGCAATCAAAATTTGTGACGTCACGGCGAGATGGTGCGGAAGCCTCAGGATGACGTCGGTGCACCTGCATTTCGTTTCTGTTTCTTGTCATGGCTCGCCAGGCGTCCTGTATAACGGTAAGAGTGGCCGTTTTGCAAATGCAGCATAGTGATTTAGTAATATCGCTTAATTTAAATAGCGCTTAAACAGCGCCACGTAGCGTTTACTTCGTTGGGCCGTTTTTGCAACCGCACTATCGCTGCCAGCCATTCTACCGAGTTCGTCGACGACAATGTCGATGAGGCAGCGCGCTGCCCCCGCCAAGAAATCCGGGCGTGTTCTCGTGTCTCTGTCAATATCTGTCAACATTGGCTACTTGCTCGTCACAGTGTTTTTAGAAGAGTGAAACTCAGCAAAATGTATCTGCGTAATTTTTAAGCAACCCCTGTGTACACTCCATCGACCCTTCGATGTACATTCGAGTGCTGCCTTGGCTGCCTCGTTGCGAAACGACGTTGCTATGCTGCTTCTGGTTCAACGATCCTTCCGTGATACTGTGCTGCAGCATGAGCACAGTGAACCGTATGGGGAATATCAGGCGGGGGAGGGGGGAGGTGTGTGGTAGTGGTACGGTGGGTATGCTGGTGTGGTGCAACAGGCGATGTTAGCCTGGAGAGCTTGGCTTGCAAATGTTCCACCAAATTGTTTCACCAAACCTTCACCAGCTCGGTATCTCGGAGAAAGGCCATCAACAGGCGTAGAACTCGTTCAAGTTGTAGAACTCTGAAATGCATGCAGATATTATTATCTTTGTTTTTTTTTTGTCCATTGCAGGAGGAAGGCCTCTCCCAGCGAGTTTCAACGGACGAGCAATACTTTTTTGCACGCGCAAAGTGAGTACCCTATATATGGTTTACAGAACCGCTGGCTGGTCCACGAACCACCACGTGTTGGTGAAGCACTACTCATCGTGAAGCTATATAACCCTATTGAAAAAATCCGTATGTTATATATGCTCAGTGTACATTTTTTATGTAATACATAATTCTATATGGATCCCTATAGCAAAGCCCGTATGTTCTCATATAAATCCATATGACCATACAGAAGTATGATATAGGGGTCGTATAAGTTGGTGGGTGACCTGTACGAAAGCGATGAAGCAAGTTGCTGATTGATTGTCATGCCAAGCCGGAGCTTGTCATTCTTGTAGCACGTCAAACACCCATTTGCTTCACGCTCGGTATCGCACTATATGACATGGCAGCCTGGTGGCGCAACAGCTAAAATGCGCCAAATGCACACGAAAGAGATTGACGCTGCATCGTTACACTTACAATAACATCTATCGCCAAATTTCTTTATATCGGATTTCCCGTAAAATGTTGCCGTGAATTTAATGAATGCTTGGTAGGCATAATGACTGAAATTTCTCCAAGTTACACCTGCGTATCAGTAACCCTGATATAAATATCAAGCTCGTCTCAGTCTTTCCTCTTCGAGAAAGGCCGCGCGGAGCCAATATGCATGATGGCCCCACCTTGATAATGATGATGCTGATGATGAATAAATCTAGCCTTCGCCCACGAATAGACCGCTAGCTTAACCGCTTGTTTTGTTCTTTTTTGCAGTTTGTGCTGAAGAAGCAATTCATCTAACTGTAACTACTGTAGGAATATTCCCACTTAACTACAGTGGGAACTACAGTGGGATAATTTTATTTAGCAGGTAGTTGGCTTCGTCGTGTGGTGGCAGGCCTCCCTTGACATGCCTTGGCGTCGAATCCTTTTTTTCGCCCGATCCCCCAGCTTGCTCTGGTTAACCGGGCGGTCGCTCGTCAGCTGGTGCTCCCATTACTCGATGAAGGGTAGAGAGTTGGGTGTAGGGATATGGCGTTTGGGCATTTTCACGTCATATCAGATAGTTTACAGAATGGTGTGCATAGTTTGCAGTGGTCGTCATACTCTGTAGGGAACATGGTGGGTACCCGCTGTGGTTGCTTAGCGGCAGTGGCGTTGGGCTGCCAAGCACGAGGTCGTGGGATCAAATCCCGGCCACGGCGGTGGCATTTCGGTGGGACGAAATGCGAAAATACCAGTGTACTTAGATTTTGGTGCACGCTAAAGAAACCCAGGTGGTCCAAATTTCCGGAGTCCCCACTACGGCGTGCCCCGTAATCAGATCGTGGTTTCGGCACGTAAAACCCCATAATCTAATCTCTAACAGAGCGGGTATATAGGATTGTTCTGTGTGGATATGTGTTGAGTTGCAGTTGCCTGGGCGTACAGTTTCTTCTCGTCTGAGGGTGGGGTGTGGTAAATGGTACCGTATGCGGTTTAGACGGCACAGTGACTTAGGGCGTCTGGGTAACACTGTGATAAATAAATAAATAAATAAATAAATACTGGGTTTAATGAATCTGGGCCGCTATTTTGTAGCGATGCCTTATGCCTTATTCTATGCTATTCCTATTATCCACCACACACGGCCGCCTGATCGCGTTGATAATGTGGGCAGACCGTCGCTCTGACCAGTGGCCAAGCACGAAAAGCCTGAAAAGGCATAGAATCGGAAAAGGCATCGCTACAAAATACCGGCCCTGCTGGGACGCGTTTGCTTGCGTATAGGGCAGCCTAGTGTACGTGCTCGCGGGCCGAGGCGTGTGCCTGCAGGCTCTTCACTAGGGATGCGTGTCCTGAGGTCCTGACCAGGTGCATGTCTGGGATGACATTGTTCGGCATAGTATGCGAAGTGGAGGGGGTGGGGGGAGTGTTGTGAGTCTACCGAGTTGGAAGAGTGGGCAGGCAGGTGACGGATCTGAGAGTACGGTTGTGGGATCCTGCACCTAGGTGATTGCGAGCGCTATGGCAGCGTCTTCAGCGGTTGTGTAGTTTAATGTCCGTTTCTCCCGGCAGCGACTTAATGGCCATGATGGTTAACAATGCTAGTTGTATCATACGGGCAATTGGGATGAAAAGAGCAAGAAGGTAAGAAAAAAAGTTACATTCGAGAATATAATCTTGGTTACGTCCACTTCGTGAGTGCCGGTTTACTAAATATTTTGGCGCAGTCGACAGGAGGCGTACGAAATCCGTTGAAGCAGTGTACAGGTGTCTTAAAGTACATCACTCTATTAAAATAGCCTAAAACAAGGAAGGCACGAAAGCTGTGGCAAAGCTTCGTGGTCAGGCCTCTCCCGTAGATTAGAGCCAGGCTGCAGAGGACGCATCAACAACATTGGAGTTACTTTGTTGCTACACAGACTGATGTCACCGGAACTATGCTAGCATGCATTTCGTCCCGTTACTGTAACGGGAGTTATACAAAGCTCGCTTTATTGGGTATATATACAGTCCACGAATTTTCTTGCTTTATCAAATAACGTGCGTTACGTCAATGGTCTATTTCGTTATAGGAAATTCTTAGGTATGGGCTTTCTCTTCATGCGATCACCTGCTATATGATCGGCAGTATCGTTACTGTCTGTCTGTTGCTATCTCTTGGTTCAAATGTTTTAAATTCGAGCTTCCTACGGCCTTTCATTTCACTTTGAATGGGTGGCTGTCTGGATGCGGGTAAACAGCGCCGATCCTATACAGACAGCGTACTCAAAGGCGGTAACATTGCCGGCTGACGCTGATCCCTGGTCCTGATATACCGGAACGAAGACAGCTAATCATAAGCGACCCCCGCAGGTTTATCTCAGCACTTCTACCTCGAAGCTTTCGCTTGACAGTGACAACCATCCTCCAATGGCTTTGGCTCAATTTTTTAAGTATAAGCGCCTGTAATTTTCAGCGGAGAAAAAAAATCGCTGAGGACTCTTGAATTATGCTATATAGATCCATATCTTGAATTGCATGAGAGGTCAGGAGAGGTCGTGTTAAAAACAACATACACGGGCGGATCCGTCAACCGTACGAGATTGAGAATAACTTCCGCAGGTCTTGTACACAAAACGCCGAATAAACGCGAGTTCCGCACGCAGCGTGCAAATAGGGCAGTTTTTTTTTTTTCCTTCCATGTCTGCTCACGCATGCCAGCCGCTCTCGGAGCTTCGCCGACTCCGTATTTATTTCGCCTGCCTCTTACAGCGCGCGCCGGTGATCGCTCATTACGGGAGGCGAAGCATCATCGCCCACGACCGCTCGGCGGCGCTGTTTGATGCACGCGCACTCGAGCCATCCGCCGCTGGCAGCATGATCCGGTTCAACGACGCCGTACACCCTTGCGCTTCTAGGTCTTCTTCGCTCAACATCAACATGGCGTCAGCTAGCTGGGCATGGAAGCGGCTGCGAAACAGAGGAAGAACGCCTGAAGAAGAGGAAAGCGGCGGTCTTCAAGAGGGAAGAGAAAGAAGGTTCTCGAGAGCACCCCCCTTCTTTTACTTCCCCTTGCTTCTTGGGCGGGGGCTCGCGTCCCTTGGGAGAGTCTGGGCGAGGCCCCGTCTTCCGCCTCGTGAGCGCATATGTTGCCCGCCGACACGGGGTCGGTCTCCGCCGCACGCAACGACTCTTCGGCGGGACTCTCGGGCTTTTGCGGCACGGCAAGGCATGGCGCGCGGTCCTCCTTAAAAAGAGAGCGCCGCTCTTCCCTTCGCTGAAGGGGCCGCGGCTTGGGGCACCCCTGGAATCGGAGGGAGGGGTCAGGGCGGCCGAAAAGGAGCAGGCCTGGCGACGATGACGGCGCGGTTGCGGCGGGAAGTGCCTCTCTCGCGCCGCTGCGAGGACGCCCGCGGAAGGGACGGCGAGGGAGAGAGGGAGAGAGGCGAGGGAAGAAGGCGAAGCAGCCGAGGTGTCCCATTAATCTCTGTCATGTCGCCCCTTCTTGACGGCTAACTCTGGGGGATAATTATATCCTTCTCTCGTTTCGTCTCGCGCCGCGCACTCGTCGTACCCATTCTCTTTGGGCGCGCATACTCGCGCGAGCGCGCGCACGCACGGTCATCGGCGCGCATATAAATACATGGCTGTGGCGGGAAAGAAAGGAAGGAGGAACAAAAAAAACAAAGAAAACCGGGAGAGAAGCGGCCCATCCCGCGACCGCGCGTCTTTCCAGCCAGCCAACGAAAACGGCTGCGAGAAGCAGCACGGCGAGCTGGGAAGGAAAAAAAGAAAAAAGTTCCTATTGCGGCCGGCCCGCGCTCTTCTTCGGCCGCAGCGTGCCGTGCTGAGTTGGGCCGGTGTATTATTAAGTGCGGACGCGGGGAAGGAACTGGGAGAACGTAGGGGGGGGGGGGGGTGCACAGAGTTTGTGCGAGCAGCGAAGTCGCGCACGGCTCTTGAAGAGAGGCTTCGAGCATCGCCTCCTCCGCCGCCGCCGCCGCGGAGAAGTCTGCATAAAGAGGGGGGACTTATTCGCCAGAAGTTTCCGTCTTCGGCCAAGCGGCGCGCGCGTCTTCACGAACCGCGCGCTTGTACCCTTTTATTTTAGCCCGAGCCTCCTCCTCCTCCCCGTGCCGACCCAACCAGCCGTCCTGCCCCTCGGCGCCGAGGCCACGGCACGCAAGGAGTCCGCGGCGCGCTTCGCCACGCAGCCCCGACCTCCGTCGCGTGCAGCGGCGCAGCGCGTCTCGCAGGAGAGGAAGGAGAAGAAGCCACGGGCTCAAGGGAATATGGTGATGAGCAGCCACGGAGAGGAAACGAGCGCTGGGAGAAAACGAAGAGAAAGAAAAAACGCCTAAAGATGGGGGGGGGGGGGGGGGGCAGTCTTTTCCTATACACGGCCGTTTGTTTTGCGGGCGCCGCGCCGCGCGGGAGTGCGCGCTGCGATGTGTAAAATCCGTGGTGCACGCATCGAGTATCCCGCCGCGAAGATGGTGCGCTGCGACCTTCGCGGGGCCAGCGTGTTTCCTGCGACCCTTTCGAGGAGGCGAACGTACGGGCACCGGGCGCGGGACGAGTTTGGACCGGTGGCGCCTTCGTGCGGGCGACGCCATCGATGTAATGGCATGTGACGGCCGGGCCGGACGCAGCAGGCTCTGCAGCCAGTTACGTTGATTTAATATGTCCTGTTGTTTTCCTTCTTTTTTTTTTTGCCTTGCCGAAATCCCACGTGAAACCAAATCTGATCGTATGTGCTTTTGGGTGCACGAACAGTTACTGAAACATGACTGAAGCTGGTTAGGCCGTTCACTTCAATCTTTTTTCATCGCGGCCTCTTTGATGGAACGGCGGAAAGACTGGATGCGCGCAGTCTCTAGGCAACAATACGTACAATGCCCACAGTTGAGACGCGATACTCGAAGCGGATGGTCGCCGGCGCTTTTTACACCGACTGCAATGCATGCGCTGGGGAAAACGAGCTGATGATGCATCGTGATATGCAACGAGAGCGATAACCGTTGTGACACATTGTGACGTCATTTGTTCCCACGGAGATCACCCAGAGCTCACCTGTGGAGGTAGAAGGAAAAAAGAAAGACGGTGGTAGCCGCGTGCTCCGAATATTGAGTTTTAATCGCTGAGCACTGTTTTTCTTCATCACCTTGTATCAGGCAATAACATTTCTGTTGGCAGTAAGCGCTCGTTCTTGTGTTTTCCTGTGTCCCCTGTCCCACTTCGCGCTGCACTACACAGTCTCATGAAAAACCAACTAGCCCAAACCATCACCCTTCTAAGTTACGTTCCTTTTAGGGTATATTTTCCTTCCTCGCGCTTCCCAACTCTAGTTGTGTCGAGTACATGACTAGCTGTTTGCTGTGCATCGACGGTGAACGCAAACGCACCGGCATGTTCATACTTGCCGCCACCGGCGGATCTCGTCGCGCTAAGCTGTGAAATGAAGTGCACCATGACTGAAGCTTGGGCTAGATGCTAAGACATTAAGAATGACGAAGGATTCCAAAGACAGAAATAATTGCAATGGACAGAGAAAGGGAACTTATATGCGATAGTCGAAGCAGCTCAAGAGAGAAGAAGCAGGTCGAGAAGGCAGACCTACGTGTCCTGTTTTCTTGTCCATAATTTTAGAGCGCAACTCTTAGACGCCCGTTCCTGCGTTGACAGTTCGCGTCGCGCAACCGACCGAGCGAGCACAGCGAAGGATGAAAGGGTGAACGCAGAGCGCAGCGGGGCACGAAAGATGGCGATAATGAAGAGAGAGCGAGGAGGAAAGCGGAGGAGGAGGGTATGGTGAAAGCGCGAGAAGAAAAGCGTATAGTGCCGCGCAAGACGGGCTCTGCGGTGACGACCGCTACGAGATGGCGCCAGAGTAGTGCGCCGTTGTCTATTCAGCGATGGCATGCGGAGAGCGGGTCGACCGATACCATATGTAGAAAAAAAAGCGCTGCATGAGTGGAGGTATGTCTGCGGCGGCCGTTGTGGATCGCGTCCACGAGTCAACCCACGCGCAGCCTCTCGCGATCTCTCGATTAGTGAGGCAGTCGCGCCACACTTAGCTCAGTTTGCAATGGACTGCACGAGAGAGATTGTACACGCCAGCCAATATATCGCGAAATGAAAACGCGGATAGATTTCGCATTAGGGAGTATCGTGATCGTTGGCGAATTTTTTACTCCAGAAAGAAACGGCGCAACCTGGGGCGTACCCGAAGGCGGTACAATGACTCGCAGCACTTCGTAGCCATCAGCTATGGGGAAAGGCTTGGGGAATGAGAGCCGATCCCGAAGGGCGCGGGTGCAGTTTAACAGTGTTCCGAAGCGTTAGCTGCTACGAGGCGAGAATTGGACAAACTTGCACGCTCCCGATCGTCACCCAAGGAAGAAAGCAACTAATTCTGGTGGCCGAATGGAAGCTAGAGTGCATACAAGTGTTTTAGCTCGTGCTATGTGGCAAGCGACGCATACGCACCAGTCGTGTCAAAGAAGTGTAATACAGTCGAACGCCCTTATGACGAAGGGCTTGGAGCGTCCGAAATCGTTTATGCAGGTCACTTCGTTGTAAAGGTCGCGCAGCGCACAGCGCACAGCTCACGCAAGAACAGGGACATGGTTAATGCGTTGGATATGCAGGTTATTCCATTTCATAAACAGGACTTCAACTGTAGTTGGCGTCAGCATGAGAAGCACGACTATGGTTTGAGCATCGCGCTGCTGTGTTTTTTGCGACACGGGTTTGATGTGTGCAGAAAAACTTTATTTCAACAAGAGACGATACGAATATTGAGTCGCAATCACGACGCAATTCCACCCGGACGACAGCATATAGAAAGTACGAAGTATTGTATACACGGCACGTTTTCAGATTAGTGTCCGAGTTCTGACTAACTAACATATAACCACATAGACCAATAGACGCGCACAGTTACACATAAACTAATTGTCACATACATAAAATGGGGTTCGATGCGCTGACACCACCGTTGAGGCAGTGCCATTGGAGCCGAATAATGCACATACAGGCCTACTTATACAATGTACGAAGCATTGTATACACGGCATGTTTCTAAAGCAGTGTCCGAGACCTCGCTCACTAAGATATAACCACAGAGACCAACGTAAGTGCACGCTTACACATAAACTAATCGTCACATATATAAAATGAAGTTCGATACGCTGACACTACCGTTGAGGCAGTGCCATTGGAGCCAAGTAATGCATCTACAGGCCTACTTATACAAAAAACGAAGGATTGTATACATGGCATGTTTTCAAAGTAGTGCCCAAGTCCTCGCTCACCTCATATATAACCACATAGACCACCGGAAGCACACAGTTACACATAATCAATTGCCACATATATAAATTGAGGTTTGTGTTTAGAAAAAGAAAAAGCTTATTTCAACAAGAGACGATACGAACACGGAGTCGCAATCACGGCACAATTCCACAGGACGATAACATATACAAAGTACGAAGTATTTCATACACGGTACGTTTGGAAAGAAGTATCCGAGTCCGCACTCACTAAAATATAACCACATACCTGTAGAGCCACGGAAACGCACAGTTGCACATAAACTAATAGTCACATTACACAAAATGATGTTCAATATATACAGCCTACACACTGGTTATGTACAATGAAATGTGACTTTACATAGTTTTGTAGCAATGCTATGAGGGGTGTATATACAAAGATGATCATGCGTACGAGAGCACACAGTATATTCATGGAATACTTTTGATGGGCTGGACAGGCTGGACGAAAATTGTGCCATACGCCTCGAACTCACAGGAAGCGGCTTTCATTCGCCGAAAGTACATCAACCTACTGCTGTCATTGGAGCCGATTAATACACCCACAAGCCTATTTGTTATCGCTCATAACCACCGCGGTCACTCTGACAATCTTTATAGTATTCTGAAAAATAATTCGTCATTGTATGATTAACGAGGAAATCAGAACAGGCTTCATGCCCCGCTTCGGTAGCAGCGAAAACCTATTAGCTCAATACCTCCCATGCAAATCCTCTAAAAAAAAAAACGCGGTGTTGACGGTCATATGTGGCAAGAACGCACCTTTTGAGAGCCGAAAAAAAAAACGACAGCCACAAAGTCGACGCCGACCTTCATTTGCATAAAAAAAAGAAAGAAAAATTGCATTACGTGAACGCCACCGCGTAGTCGGGAGGTTGTTGGTATTTTTGCACTGACCCAAGTTGACGTCAAAAAAGGGTCATGAATGAGCAGCAGATGCTCGTTGGCTCATGAGGCACATACCAGATGGCACACACCCAGCGGCCCCATGATAGATACCCAATGGTATGCAAGTTATACATTTTTGATACATCGATGGTGAATTTCTCTACGGCGAAGCTGTTAAAGGCTGGTTCCCCCAGGATGGCGTCCATTTGTAGACACAAAACAATCATCATCGCGATTGGCCTCCAGCGTCGTCTATATAATTCCACAGCTGGCTCGCTCTACCAGCTGGCACGAACGCGCGAACGCGCTCGTACCACTGCTCTCGCGTTCGTCCTCGTAATTAATTAATTAATTATTTAGAAATACAAACACGTAACTTATTTTAGAGCGAAGCTGTTAAACGCTAGCT